>NC_142944.1:1386310-1418810 GCF_046866305.1 Octopus bimaculoides
TGATTACTATTTTGGTCTGGTTCAGGTTCTGTCTTATTCCACGAAGGATCTATGTAGTTAGCAGGCTACTACCTCTAACCTTGGAAGTACACAAGTTTCCAGCTGTCTTTCAAGTGCTTACAACCTTCCTGATAATACTTGCTGTCCTGAAGAGACAAACTATTTGGTATTCTATTCCAATCTCCTTCAGTCATTTGTCTATAGTGTTCCCAACACATTAATTATCATAGGCATGACCTTTACAGTTCGCATGCTCCAAATTCTTCCTATTTCAAATTTCAAGGGAATGTATTTTCTTTGTTTTTCTTCCTCTTTTTTATGATAAGTAACTTCAATTTTCTTTATCTATGATTGTTATGTCTGGTCTATTATTTTTTAAATTTTTTGTCCGTTTGAATTCAAAAATCGCACAAAATCTTACATTTCTCTGACTCCAGAACTCTTTTGACTCGATGGTTGTCCCAGGTGTTTCCAGCTTCAAATCCCCATTTCTGGCACAGTTTCCAGTGTAAAACTTTTAGAACCTGGTCATGCTTCCATTTCTTATATTCTTCCTGTGCCAACTCATGGCATTCTGCTACAATGTGTTCCACTGTCTCATTCCAAGTTCTACAGTCTCTACATTTTTCTGACATTCTCTCCATATACATTTTTTCTCAAGTTGTTTGTTTTTATTGCTTGATGGTTGCTACAATTAGGCTCTTTGTTTCTTTTTCTTTATTTAATTGCCCCTTTTTTTTTAAACAAGCCCAGGATTTTGTCCCACATACGTCTTCAGTGGCTTTCAAAAATTAGCCATGCAGAGGTTTCTCTTCAATCTGTCTGCCGTGCTCTCTTTGTATTTCCTTCTCGTCCTTTTCTCCTATTATGTACCTCATCACTTGTTCTTTATTAACAAAAAGTAGTTTTTCTGCACTGCTCTGTAAATACTCTACTAGACTTTTTCTTTTCATCTGTGCATATTCTTTTACTGTTGTTAAGTCTCTTCCACCCTAGTCTCTCCTCAAGTACAGCTGGTTGATATCGGCTTTTGGATGGTAGGCCTCATACATCGTCAAAAACTTTCTAGTTTTTCTGTCAAGTTTCTTTTTATATCCTTGTATTGGATATATAATATAATGAAGCAGAGGAGAGGAAAATATATACACGACATGCTACTCTTACATGAGACTCAATGCTCTATATCAGAGGATCACAGTGAACTGCTACATTACAAACTGCTGATGACTTGACAGTTCATTTAGTCACTTGGAGGTGGTTGGAATCCTTCCACAACATTTCCTTATATCATTTTTGGTCTAATCTATAATTCCAACTCCATATCTGATTACAAGAACTGCTCTTGAATTTATTGCTTCAATAAGATTTTTGGAATTCAGTTTTGACTGCAATAATTTTCTTACTCTACTTGTATATTCCCTACTAATCATTTTTTTCATTCCTTCATTTCTTATTTTATCTGCTTCCAATATTCTCAAGTACTTACACCACTGTCCTTTCTCAACCGCTCTCATTATTTACCCTTTTGGTATTTCAATTCCCTGACTTCTCTCAAATCTTCCTCATTTCATTTTCAACATAGCGCACTATCCTGTCCCAAATTCCATACCTACATCATTTGAGAAAATGTGGATAGTATGTACGAAATTTTCTCATTTTTCGCATAAACCTTTACATCATCCATGAAAAGGAGATGATTTATCTGACCATTTCCTTTTCCCGATTCCTAAGCAATTTTAGCGTTTCGTGGTATCATAGTGAGTGGTGTCATGGCCAATACAAATTGCAATAGAGATAAGCTACCACTTTGGAATATTCCATATCTGATGTTCACATTCCGAGTTTTTATTATCTTTGTTTGTCTCAGGTTCAGTCTTATTTCTGGTATGTGAATAATGGATTACTACCTGTGACCTTAGGTATCCACAAATTTTTAGCAGTATTAGAACCCTCCTGATAATCTCTGCTGTCCCTAAGAGACAAATTTTTTGTAGGAGCTCTACCGGGCATCCTATTTCAATTTTCCTCAGCCACTAGTCTATATCTTGGATTATTGTTCCCAACACACCAATTATTATAGGCACAAACTTTACCGTTCACTGTGCCAGAAATGGGGATTTGAAGCTGGAAACACCTGGTACAATCATCGAGTCAAAAGAGTTCTGGAGTCAGAGAAACATGAGATTTTAAAGGACTTTCCTCTTCAAACGGACAAAAAATTAGAAAATGGTAGACCAGACATAACAATCATAGATAAGGAAAATTGAAGTTACTTACTCATCGACCCATTATGCCTGTTTGATTCCAGAACTGTAAAGAAAGAGGAAGAAAAACAAAAAAATACAATCCCTTAAAATTTGAAATAGGAAGAATTTGTAGCATGAAAACTGTAAAGATTGTGCTTATTAGTGTGTTGGGAACAGTAAACGAGGCCTTTGTTGCCAGATGCTGCCGTAGTTATCATACTTACAGCTGCCCAACGTCCAAAGATCAATTTTTTATTTATTTATTTATTTTATTTTTGTGGTCATAAGTGTAGATGGTCGTAAGTTGCATGGGTCATAAGTCAAGGAGAAGGTGTATATGCATGTATATGTATACACATAAATATTTAAATACATACACTGAGCTGAATGCACCCTGACCTAATTAAGGTTTCTTTCTTTCTCTTTTGCTATTAATTACATAACATATTCCATTCCCTAAAATTCTAAAAAGGTCACTAAGTTTAAACGATACTGAAACTGTAGCCCTATCATATTTCAAAGCTATCTCTACTGTCATGTACCCTAAGATTTTATGATTCCTCACCTAGAATATACTTTAAGAAGGACTATCTAACACTGGATTCTGCAGCTCGCTTCACTCACCTGCACAGGTAATACCTTGAACAATGCTGCATAGGAATTTCTCACCTGGATGAATATGTACAGCAACTGAATCAACTAAATGCCCATAAATGCTACACTCAAGGATATTAGAACACTTATCCAGCAGAAACACAAATCAGATTGGAATTTAATGAGAATAATTTTGTAATAAATGTGGAAGATGTATAATTCTTCAATTTTTTTTAGGATGTCTTCATTCTGTATACTTTGTATATTGTATGAAACAAACTCAGGATTTACCTATTGACTGAAGTATCCTGTAATTGTTTCTCTTAAATAAATCATTATGTTCCTTATCATTTGATATGGTTTGCCAGATTTGGATTGTATCAGAGTGCTAATAAGGTACTTGCTCAGATTCCAAATCCCTATTCCATGCTAGCATGGAAGACGAATGTTAAATGATGATGATGATGATGATGATGATGATGATGATGATGATGAAGATGATGATGATGATGATGATGATGATGATGATGACGACGACGATGATGACGATGATGATGATGAAAAAGACAATGACGATGACAATGACAATGACGATGACAGCGACGACGATGATGACAACAACAACAACAATGACGACAACGACGACATTGTATAACAAAATTTTGGTTTTTGTATTCTTCATTATCATTAAGACTGAGAGGTTGAGAAGTTGTCCATGAACTTCTTGTTTGCTTTTAAGCAAGTCACAAATTGTCGCATAATTTTGTGCCATCCAGTCTGCAACTTTCTGCATTTGAAACTATTGACTGTTGATACTGATTCATAGACTTCGATTTTAAAAATCATTCCATAAGTCTTCCTCTGCAACAATGATACCACTTATTGTATTTTGATACTTTTGAAGTGAAACAGGAGATTTTAAATTACATACATTTTACTTTTTAGGAAGTGCCGAAAGACTATACCTATTTTTTTCAATTTCAAATGCAAATCTACATTGACCTGCACAAGTCTGTAACCAATCTGACGTTCTGCCTCTCTCATCGTTCATGCACTAAGCATGTCAATGTGATTGACTCACCTTCCCCCAAAATTGTGGGGCCTTTTGCCAAAATTTGAAATCAATACTTCTGTCCCTTGTCAAAATTATAATATCACTGTGTATATAAATATTAATTCTTATTTATTTCAGGCTGCAAACTGCTGGAGGTAATTCTTCTTGGAATTCCATAAATTGTCCGGAACAATCAGGAACAAAAGAATGGATTGGGATCTTGTACACTGCTGTCTGCTGAAATACTCTCCGTCAATCCGAAACAAAGTTTATCTCTTGAAGTAAACCACTGTTTGCCTTTTCTTTATATCACCTTTGCCTGAAGTTAATATAATAACTACATTTAATTTATGATGTAGGAAGGACACAAAATTTTTATAAACACAGAAAAAGAAAAAAAAACTGAACAAGAAAAAAACAAACCTCTCACTTCAATTCTCCCGTTTTATTTATGTGTGTGTGTGTGTGTGTGTGTGTGTGTGTGTGTGTGTGTGTGTGTATATATATAATTACATATATATATCTATAATCATTAATATATATATATATATATATATATATATAGCATATAACATATAGTTTATATTTGTTTAAAAGAAGAAAAGAAAATGGAGATTAGGAAGTTAACAAATATTTATTGTTAACAACAAATTGGTCATCTCTGCTTCTTACATCTGTTTCAATTAATACTCAATAATTTAATTATAAATCTGTACATTAAATTTACATTTATGTGACATGAGTATAATTACCATCAGATCAAAAAAAGATATACCTTGAGATGTTATATGCAGACCTACCAATTCATTTCAGCAGACGAAATATTACAGTTTAATCTGCTGAAATGAATTGATAGGTCTACATATAACATCCTAAGGTACATCGTTTTTTGCCTCTGATAAAACTATGCTTATGTCACATAAATGTAAATTTAATATACAGATTTTATAATTAAATTATTGAGTATTAATTGAAACAGATGTAAGAAGCGAAGATGACCAATTTGTTAACAATAAATATGTTAACTTCCTAATCTCCATTTTGTTTTCTTCTTTTAAATGAATATAAACGACATGCTATATATGTGTATATATATATATATATATATATATATATATATATATATATATATATATATATACACATATATATATATATATATATATATATATATATATATATATATATATATATATATATATATTTATAATTTCATACATATATCTATTATTATATATATATGCATTTATATACATATAATTATATATATATATACAATAAATACACATGTTTGTGTGTGTGTACATAAATATATACACACACACATATACATACATACACATATACATATATAAGAGTATACAAGATCAACCAACTTTAAGTAATTGGTATGTACTGTATGAGCTCTCAGTTTAGTTTAGTCTGGCTGAACTGCAACCAAAGAATGTGGTGTTGAGACTGCCAATCAAAGTTGGCTAAAAGTGATTTCTCCTTGAGCAGATGGGTTTATATTAAAATGAAAAAGCATTCAACACAATAGAACAACCATAAGCCAGAAATAAATTAGAGAATTTGAAATTATCTAGATTATATGCACTGACAGAGATTCTCTACATTATTGATAACAAAACCATTTTTGCCAAAGAACTGTTGATATTCAATTGGTACTTTACAGTATTCGAATCTTCCATTTTTAATTTATGTGGAGGATATAACTATCACTGAGTTTATTAACACACATACAGTTGTAGCTGCATTAGTAATATTCCTTCATCATCATCATCATCATCATCAACACCACCACCACCACCATCACCATCATCATCAGCATCATTATCATCCTTGTTTGCAAGCATCATCATCATTGCCATCATCATGGTGATCGTCATCATCATCATCATCGCCATGATAATCATCATCATTTCCGTCATTGTCACCAACAACCCTCCCTCTTCCTCCTCCTCCTACTCTTCCTCCTTCTCCTCCATCGCCTTCTCCTCCCCCTTCCTTTTCTTCTTCTCCTCCCTTCCTTCCCCTCCTCCTCTACTTCCTCTTCTTTTTCTCCCCACCTCCTCCTACTACTACTATTCTTCCCCTTCTCTGCCTTCTTTTTTCCTTCCCCTCCCCTCCTCCCCATCCACTTCTTCCTCCTCCTCCTCATCCTTCTCATTCTTCTCCTCATTCTTCTTCTTCTTCTTCTTCTTCTTCTCTTTCTTCTTCTTCTTCTTCCTTTTCTCCTTCTTCTCCTCCTCCTCCTTCTTCTTCTCCTCAGTCTTCTTCCCCTTCTTCTTCTTCTCCTTCTTTTCCTCCTCCTCCTCCTCCTCCTCCTCCTCCTCCCCCTCTTTCTTTATCCACCTCACATCCTTTCTACATCCAACATGTTTCTACCATCACAGTCTTTCTTCTCTTTATCCTACTGACCCCTTCTGCAACTCATTTGTGTATGCAGATAAGCATTGCATAACCAACAGATGATGTCTGCTTCATTTCTTTCTACTTATCACACAACCTTAACATTCAGAATCCATGTTTGGTTGCCATGCAACATTGCATTTTCTGCACAAGGATCATACAACATGCAATCTGCCCTTCACTAAGAAGGAGAGGAAGAGAGAGAGGGTGGCGAAAGGGAAAGAGAAAGTAAAAGAGAGAGAGAAATAAAGGGAAAGTGAAAGCAAAAGAGAGCGAGAGAATTCATTTTTCAGGTGGAGTTAATAGTTCCCAGAACAATCTTTACCCCTCTTGTGGCCATTGTATATTCAGACCACCCTCCTCTGCAGCTTATTTTGGTCACCTAGGTATCAGAGACTATTAATTGATTCCTGAGGGCATTTGAAATAGTTTATTTTACAGGTGCTCTCACTATTTCACTATATCTGCTACAAGCAAAGTCTCTCTTATCTCTCAGTCTACCTCTGATCCCAATGCATCACTTGGGCCCCTATAATTTGCATTTGGCACCATGAATAACATTATAATCTATCACTTTTCAATTCATCAAACATGGCCTCTTCCTAAAAGATATCATCTACTCTTGCTGTCTTTGTGAGGTTTTGTTAAAGACATCTTGATACAAAATTTTGCTTCACATTTGCAATTTTTTTTTCTAATTCTCTGATTCAGCAATAGCTAAATCATCAGAATATAGAAGGTTTTGCAGGCAACTGATTTTAAATCTATTTTCATGACAGTAAGAATTGTAATAAACGGTAGTGGCATGAGAATTGAATCCTGGTGAACCCCTGCTTGCACTTGATGTTAACCTTACTTTACTGGCTACATCTTTGCACATGATTTTTATGAAACACTCATTATTAAGATGTAGTTTTCTTAGAAGCCACCAGATACAGATTATGGTACACCCTGTCAAAGGCCCTCTCTAGATCAACAAACGTTAGGTGTCTTATTATGAGTTATGTTAAAAGTTTTGCAGCATTTTGGTAACTTCTTTGCTTTATTCCTCAAGTTACCACAAAAGCAGTCTAATATTCAAAGTAGAGGCCATTGTGTTGCATTGCCTGAAGCCCCCTTTCTGCCATTTCTTTGATCCCATGCTGGTTCTTATCTCTCCTGAAGCCCCCTTTCTGCCATTTCTTTGATCCCATGCTGGTTCTTATCTCTCGAGGGTGAAGAACTCCTTCATTGGAGGCTGATGAAATGGTACCAAAATATTGCAAAGTTTTTCACTCAATGATTTGCTTTCTGTAAAATCTTCATTAGCTGCCTCACTTAGAAGACAGCGTTGGTACCCTGTCCTAGTAATAATCTAAGCTAATTTTCTTCCTAATTAGTTGTGTTAAACCTTTTCCCGTTACTTTCATAAAACTAGGTCCATCAATTTGATGCCTTTGGAGTTGCTTTGTTTTAGAGCATCTCTTTTACTCTTGTAATAGCTGATGATGATAATGCTACTCTATCAATACATCTTTCTGTGCTACCAGATTAACAATGAGTGCCCTACTTTGTCAGTTATCTTAAGTGACCTTGTGATCATCACTGATGGTCAAACTGCTTTTGTTACTTTCATATACTTTAGTAACTGGACCCTTTGTCGAGTTTATTCCCAATCTCTGCTCAATAAGCATTCTCTTTTCAACAACATTTGTAATAGCATTTTTATTCTTTTTCTTACCAGATTTGTTATACAAAATAAAGCACCTTTGCAAATGGGACGAATTTACACACCTGATCTTCATATCAGAGAAAATTGACACGCTGCCTACTTTCTGCTTTTTCCCTTACTAAGTATATTTGATGTCTAGTGTCTCCTCTACCTGATATTGTTCTGCAAGCCCTTTTTCCTTTCAGTCATTCCAAGCCCTTTTCTTACTTTTATGGCTCTATCTGCTTTATCATCTTCCATCAAGCTGGAACTGTGCTCTCTTCATAGATCTGGTCTATCACTCACAGTAAAATGTCTCCTATAAACTTCAAGTTGTTCCTAACATTATAAATATATATATGTGTGTGTGTATGTAAATGTGTGTGTGAGTGCGTGCATGCACGCATGTGTCTGTCTGTCTGTCTGTGCATGTATATGTGTGTGTGTGTGTGTGTGTGTGTGTGTGCATGCATGTATGTGTGCATATATGTGTGTGTATAAGGGATTATAATCCAAGCAATGTCTTCATGGAGCACATCTGCATGTTCCATATTTCCTTACTTCAGATTGTCTTGAATCTCTGAATTTGTCTTGTGTTACACTCTCTGATGCCACTAGTCACAAATGTATGATTACAGGCAAGTTCACCACCATCAGTTGACTGTGAAGATAGTTCACCCTTAGGAATGTTTACCAAGAAAATAAATCCACAGTATTTTGCCATTAATAGTTAAAAACTATTTTATTGAAAAAAAACAAAAAAAAAACATTGAATTGATGACAGTGAACTTTCTCTGCAGTGAATTGATGACGGTAAACTTATTGGGACAAGCTAATGCATGTTGAATGGTAAATTTTTCACCAGGAGGGAAGGACTAAACTATTCACAATCATCTGTCTCTCTCATTTCTTGCAGAGTATGAACTTCGAATGTTCCTCGATTGGTTCATTATTAGCTGGTTGACTGGTTGGCTGATTGGTTGGCTGGTTGGTAGATTTTCTCAAGTTAGTATTGCAGATGGTTTGGTCATGTGTATCTTAGAATCAATCCCTTTTTGTTTGTTATACCATAAACATGATGGTCTCTCTGCACTCCAGAACAGCTATTACGATATTTCTGAATATATATATATATATATATATATATATATATATATATATATATATATATATATGAAGATAAATCAAATATAGAGATATTCTATTGACATTCAATAATTTATATTACAATATTACATTAAATACTGTGGATATAATACATAACATAATATTATATGAATAACTATATCAAAACTGTAAAAGACCAAAGAATGTAATATTGTAATATAAATAAATTATTGAATTATACCAATATTTATATGGTATCCAACTGAAGTACCAGTGAATTGGATGTTTAACACACCCATTTGAAGGATTTCTCCTCCTCAGTTTGTTACTTTATATAATATATATATATATATATATATATATATATAGCTTAAATTCCTCAGATATGATAATGAGATTGTGGTGATGTATTATCAAAGTAATTTACAAAACAGTCTCATGGAAATGGTACTTTTGCTAGTCAATCAGTCCTGATTGATGTAAAGAAACAGAATACATAACAGTATCACTGTTACACTTGTCTCCCGAAGCTTAAATTTTCTGTCACATACATTCATTACCTTATCATCATCATCATCATCATCATCATTGTTGTTGTCATTGTTGTCGTGATTGCTATCATCATCATCATTGTCGTCATAGTCATTGGCAGTGGCGGCAGCGGCATTATCATCATTCAATGTCTGCTTTTCATACTGGCATCGGTTAGACTGTTTGACAGAGAATGAGCAAGCTGTGCTCAGCTGTGCTCAGCTCCAATATCATCTTTAGCATGTTCTGTGGTCGGATGCCCTTCCCAACACCATTTCTTTATCCAATTCTCTCACAACTTATCCCAATGATCTTACTGAAAAGAATTTTGAACATGTTTTATTTCATGAGAATGAAGAGTCTAACTGAAGCTTGCCTCTGTTTAATCTCTTACACACATCACACAGTTATTCACCTTTATTCTAACATGGCAACAATATTTCCACACTTAACCTTCTCGGTGCTGATGTTGATGGTGGTTTCCCTGCTCCAAGAATTGGTTTTGGTTGTTTGTTAACTACAATTTTGCCCCTCTATGTGTGTGTGTGTATGTGTACATACATATGTATATATATATATATATATATATATATATATATATATATATATATATATATATATATATTCTTTTATTCTTTTATTCTTCTATTCTTTTGTTTCAGTCATTTGACTGCAGCCATGCTGGAGCACACACATATATATATATACATATATACACATATATCTCATGATCAACCAGACTATCAGATGTTGTTATACATTGCTGGTCACAATGCACTTTACATCATTTTAGCCTTCAAATTATGCCACCCTGATGACTAGGTGAGCAGGCCATATATCATCATCATCATCATCATCATCATCATCATCATCATCATCATCATCATTTATGTCCACTTTTCATGCTGGCATGAGTTTGACATTTTGACCAGAGCTGGTAAGCTGGGGAGCTGCACCAGGTCCCAGTCTGATTTGGCATGGTTTCTACAGCTGGATGCCCTTCCTAACACCAACCACTCCAAGAGTGTAGTGGGTGCTTTTACGTGCCACTGGCACAGGTGCCAAAACACACACACACACACACACACACACACACACACACACACACACACACACACACACACACATACACATGCATACACACACACACACACACATACACACACATACACACATGTATATATAGTTTATATGAGCACAGACAGACATGCATATATATGTATGTATAAAGATGTTATATCATAAAAATATTATAAATAAAGGATCACATTTTTTTCTAAATAATGTTCAGTTTTTTATTATTACAAGTTTTTAGAACAAATTTTTAAGGAATTACAAATCATTTTTGAAATTCTTTCTATATATGTATATATTTGCATGTATATATATATATATATATATATGCCAGAGATTTTAGAAATTTCAGGATCATACTGCAATATTTTGAAGAGAGAGAAAGAGAGAAGAAATATGCGATGAAACTGAAATAAATATTTAAAAAAAATTTGAATCTACAAAAAAACTTTAAGAAAATATGAAAAGTGAGGAATATAAATAAATAATTAATAAAAATAATGTTGTTGTTTTATTGTTTTTGTTGATTTCTAATTAATAATTAATTTTTTAATTTTTATTGCTATTTAAATTTCAATCATTGAACAACAGCTTTAGCATTTAAACAACCCTTTAGCATTTAAACCAGCCATTTCTATTCAAAATATTCTATCTGCTTTATGTTCAAACTGACCAGATCCATCCTCTCACACCTACCCTCCAATGTCCTTCTAAATATAAACAATCACATCATGAAAATCTTGAAGCTACGAGATAACTCATGATTAAATCTAAAACTATGTGAATAAATAAGCATTACATTTGAAAGAGTGATCTGAATGCTGTAGGGTTAAGGATCTTTATTGATTATATTAAACTTTGTGGACTAATTAGTGCATGTTTTATCAAACTGGTAAGATGTGATGGCTAAATTATCCTTGATGTAAAGGGACACAACCAGTTTTAAAAAATAACTAAAGCTTTTATTGTTTATCTATTACCTACATTGATATTTTTATTCCTCTCTCTCTCTCTCTCTCTCTCTCTCTCTCACACACACACACACACACACACACACACACACTACCTCCCAATGAGACACATATACAATGCCATTCAGGTAAAAGGCTGTTCTGGAATAAATATAAAGAATCCTTCTGTTATTGAATACATACGCAAATAACAGCAGAAGGAATACTGGTGGAACATTCCCATCATCTGTCAAGTGTATACATAACAGACCAGATATTGTTGTTTGGGACAAACAAGAAATACCATCATTGAGGTCAGATGTCCTGTTAATGTAAATGTCTCTTCGAAAATCAAAGAGAAAGAAGGATAACATGTCAGTGGTACAGGAGCCAGCCAGGGGTACCTTCCCCAGCTACGATATTGGTTTTACTTGACTCAACAGGTCTTCTCAAGCATATCATATCAGTCGTATTCTTAACAGGGCCAGACATGGAGGGCTGAGATCTCACTTTGGTTGCCAGGTCTTCTCAATCACAGAATATCTCCAAAGGTCCTGGTTTTTCATCATTGCCTCTGTGAAGCTCAACGTTCGAAGGTCATGCTTCACCACCTCATCCCATGTCTTCCTGGCTCTACCTCTTCTACAGGTTTCTTCTACAGTTAGGGAGTGGCACTTTCTCATACAGCTGTCTTCATCCATCCACAGCAAATGACCAGCGCAGTTGCCTCTTGCATAACACATTTGATGCTTCTTATGCCCAACTTTTCTCTCAGGGTGCTTACACTTTGTCATGTATGCACACTGACATTACACATCCAGTGGATCATACCAGCTTCATTTCTTTCAAGCCTATGAATGTCCTCAGCATTCTGGCCCATGTTTCACTGCCGTGTAGCATGGCAGTTTGCACATATGCATCTTATAGTCTACCTTTCACCCTGAGCAAGAGGCCCTTAGTTGCCAGCAGAGGTAGGAGCTCCCTGAACTTTGGCCTCTATGATGGTATTTCTTGTCTGTCCCAAACAACTTATTCTTACTATAATCACTACACAGTCAGAGCAACCACCCCTACTACAGACTTGGTCGCCCAGGTAACAGAGGCTATTAAGTACTTCTAGTTTCTTCCCCTTAGCATGTGATGGAATCTGTTTTCTGTACATCTTCAGTGTTTATTGCCCCAGTGCATCTGCTACACAAAGACTATCTTCCCAGTTATTGATATTGCTGCACCTCTTATGTGTCCACAGCTTACACTGGGTACATCATATGGAGTTTCTATCCATGCCTTTTCTACAGATCAAGCATGGCCATCTACCTGAAAGGGGTTGTGATTTGACAGCCTTCCTACTTACTAATACTTTGGTTTTTGCTAGGTTAACCCTAAGGCCCTTTGATCCTAGGCCTTGCTTCCACAATTCGTCTCCAGTTCTGGCAGTACTCAGCTATTAGAGCAAGGTCATCAGCATAGAGAAGCACCCAGGGGCATCCTGTCTTGAAGTCCTCTGTTATTGCCTGGAGGACTATAATGAATAAGAGGGAGATGAGGACTGATCCTTGGTGAACCCCTACCTCTACCCGGAATTCTTCACTATACTCATTGCCAACCCTCACCTTACTGACAGCATCCCTGTGCAGGACTTGTACAGCTCTTACCAACCACTTGTCTATCCCCAGTTTCCGCATCGCCCGACAGATAAGGTATCGGGGAACCCTGTCAAAAGTCAACAAAAGCCAAGCACAGAGGTTTATCTTTGGCTAGGTATTTCTCCTGTGGTTGCCTTACCAGAAATATAGCATCAGTGGTGCTTCTGCTTTGCGCAAAACCAAACTGCATCTCATCTAGGTTAACTCTCTCTCTAATTAGTTGGGCTATGACCCTCTCTGTAACTTTCATCACTTGATCCAATAATTTGATACCCCTGTAGTTATTTCTATCTAAATCATTATCTTTCCCTTGCAGCAGTTGACTATGGTGCTGCTATACCAGTCATTGGGTATGACTCCTTCATGAACTACTTGATTTACGATGCAGGTGACTAGAGCATAACCCACACCACCTGATATTTTAAGCATCTCAGCAGTGATTCCTGATGGGCCAGAAGCTTTCCCTGTCTTCATATCCTTAATTGCTTTACCTTCCAGAATACTGTCGATTCGGGCAGTTGGTCCCTCAATTGGGTCAACCTTTAGCAGACTCTCCTCCACCCATTCAGCAGTCTTTCATAATAGCATCTCCGAGCCTCCTTCTTTGCAGAATCATTAAACGCAAGGGCACCATCATCCATGCAGACACATTTCTCTCCTATGACATCATGGTTTTCTCTCACACACTGTCTCGCAATCCAAAATATTTCAGTTCTTTGGTCCTCATGTCACTGAACATCGGCAAACTTCTTTTCTGTTACTCCCTTGGCTATAAATTCCTGTCTCTTAGCTTCCCTTTTGGCTATCTCATACATTTTCCTCCTACCCCCATTTTTTCCAGGCATTCCAAGCCTGTTTCTTTGCTCTAATGTCCTTGTCTACAGTATTGTTCCACCACCATGTTACCCTAGGTCTGGAAGGGATTTTGCACCAGCCACAGATTTGGTCTGTGGTGCTCAGCAAGCTGTCTCACAGGAATTCCCAGCTGCCTTCTATGTCACAGGACTGTAGCTCCTCCTCCCTCTCATCAAATTTCTCAATGAGGATATCTCTAAATTTCTGTCCATGTGAAGGGTTCCTAAGCTTGCAAGTCCTCCTTTTCCAGATTGGTCTGGTTTTTGGCATCCTTCTGGCCTCGAGTCTAAAGTCACTAATAACTAATCTATGCTGGGGGTGGTGGGGTACATTCTTCACCAGGGAGGGTCTTTGTATTTAAGAGCAACCATGCATCCCACTGTCTGGTGAGAATGAAATTGATCTGGCTAGCAGAGTCACCTGATAGATTGGTTATCAGGTGGCTAGCTGGCTTCCTGAAGTTGATGTTGCAGATCAATAGGTCATTTGCATCACAGAACTCCAGGAACCTAGTTCCCGCCGAACCATTGTCCCATGCCCCGATTTGTGACTAAACAAATTGGAATGCCTCTTTTTCTACTTTTTGTGGAAGGTAGGAAAGCCACTTGTGAGGTGCTCCGTTTACTGCCAGAAACCGCTAAAGGGTGGGTTAGAGATGCCCTGGCTAATGATGCACAAACATGCGTTGAGGCTGAGGCATCTCTGGCGTTACCTGGAAGGTGATAAGGTGTGGAATTCGTTGGCAGAGGAATTCTTTCTGCAACCAGCCTCCTTGGAGAGATTGAAACCCGGTTTTATTAAAAGACGTAACCTGATTGTATGGCAAAAGGAGTGTCGACAGGCACTCGTGCTTATCCACAAGACGGGCAAGGCCGGCAGTGGGAATACCACCTCAGTGTTATACAAAGGGCTGGTAGAGTGTAAAAATGATGACGTCCTTGCAGGGGCTCAGGGGTTCGATGAGAACCAACTTGCCAACCTGTTTTGAAAAACTTTCAGGCCAGGGTATTTGAATAATTACCAAAAATCCCTGACCTGGCAGTGTTACAGGAATGCTTTACCTGTTCGCGAGAAGTTATCCAGGCACAGAATATCAGTGCCACCGACATGTCAACGACGTGGGCTGGATGAGGAAACCATTCAGCACGCTGTTGTACACTGTTGAAAGCTGTCAAGCTTGATAATTTATGTAGAACACGTGTTGTCACATTTGTGGAGAGTACAGCTATCAGCTGAATCTATATTAAATAATGTGCTGCCCACCGGACTCTTGAAGGAAGGTGAGGCATTTTTTCTCTGTACAGTTGCAATGTTGAAAAAGTGTGTATGGAGGACTAGAATGCAAGGAATCGTGAGGAGATCCTTCATCTTCGGCCCTGGTTTGCTACTTTACTTCAGATACCATCTGAAGAGCAAGATAGGGCTGGAGAGGAGAATCCTGTCGCAAAGTGTGTTCAAGAAACGACGGAAGGCTGTGATGAGAAAGGTGGGTGCTAATAACCCGACTTGATCAACATTGGAAAAAGAAAGGACAGCCGCTGACAGGTGTATCCCCTCTTTGAAATAAAAAGAAAAAGTCAACATATATTGTATATATATATTTTATCATCAATTTTTAAAATGTAAGGCTCATTCGAACTCATGATAACATTTTTTTGTTTGTATTATCCTGTTATGTCCCTTCTGTATTCGATATATATTATCATAATAAAAAATTCACCTCCAGCCGAACAATTGTTCTGTGCCGATGAAGGGAAATAACCCGGAAATTGCTATACACAGATATTGTTTTGGGCTGAGTGGGGGTGCTAGATTCCCTTGTTTGAAAATATAAGGACACAGATTATGTCATATAGCCAGCTGGAGACGATGTCTCCTGGGGTTAAATTACAGCAACATTCGTCCTAAACCAGGACTGCCATGTTATGTTGGCAAACAATCTTTACTCCAAAGTACTGTTGCTGAATATCTCCAATTGTGAGATTTAAAAATAGTAATTTTCTAATTTTTATTAGGCTGCTAATTACTAGATTGGATTTCAAGGATGTTCATCAATTATAATCATTCTTAGGAAAGCCTAGTATTTCAAAGTTTTCGTGCAAACCTTATATATAAGTACGTCTGTCTTTTCCTCTTTTTAAAGTAAATTTTGACTAGCCACCAACATGGAAGCGAGTTTGTGAAAGAAAGTATCTTGAATTTACCATCATCCTTTAAATCTTAAGGTCTTGAAGATTTCCATAATCCCTGATATTGTGATCATTTGTAATGTGTCAACTAAGGATTTGCATTCTCTCTCCAAGATCCCAGGATCAACCATGCTTTGCTCCAGACAAGGTAGTATATATCCAATTGCTCCAATGATAATGACTATGAAACTGAAAGTGTTTCTTGGGTATTGTATCTGTAAACTCCTTATCAATGGTCCATAGAAGTCCTCTTTCTCTTGTATTTTTCTAACCACATTCATGTCCAGGGGACAGCTGATTTCCACAATGGAACATGTTTTTTCCTTGTGGTCTTACTCAATAATATCTGACCAGTTGTGTTTTAACTTGGTTGCAGTTTTTTTAAGTTCTACCAATATTCTTTTTACTTCTTTGGTCTCAATATGGTCAACTTCGTTTGTATGTGTTTCCTTTTGTATGTGTGTATGTGTATTCATACATTTTTATATGTATCATCATCTTCATTACTTAACGTTCTACTTCTATTCTGGCATGGGTGGGATGGTTTGACAAGATGTGGCCAGGCAGGAGCCGGCACCAGACTTCTATGTCTGTTTGGGCAGGGTTTTTACAGGCACCTGCACTGGTCGGTCTGTAAGTGACTTTGCAAAGCAAACAATCTTTGAGAGTGGAGGGGGTATTGGAGGAGGTGATCTTGCATATATTTCTCTGTGTGTTGTGTGTGGGCGCATATGTGCTTGTGTCTGTGTCTATGTGTGTGTACATATATATATATATATATATATATATATATATATATATATATATACATGTATGCATGCATATATACATATGTATGTGTGTATGTGTCTCTTCTATCTTTTAATTATTATAAATCTTCCACTGAGGAGGGAGCCAGTTTCCAACAAAGAGACAGGTTTCCATCCTTAGGATGTAGCTAACACAGACAAATTCACATTTGGAACTTGAGAAAAGTCTTGCCTATTTTTACTGTTCCACTCACACATTGCACTTGTAATGTACGAATTAGCCGGTCAATTTCTCTTTCTGAAAATCCCAGTTTATCCAGATTCTCCTTTAAGCATTTACTAACAAAACCTAGTGCTCCAATTATTATTGGTATGAATATGAATTCATAGTCTGGATATAGAAGCTGGAGGTTTCGAAGCAGTTGTCCATAAATATACTCTTTTTCTTTGATTTTCAAAGAGATATTTATATCTGCAGGGCAGCTAACCTCTATGATGGTTCATACCATTGCCCCTTGGTCCCAAACAACAATATCCGGCCTGTTATGTTGACATTTGAGAGAAGTTTTGATGGGAATATTCTGCCAGTATTCCTTGAGTTGGTGTTTATGAATGTATTCCATAACAGAGGGATTATCTAAGTTTATTTCAGAATGGTCTTTTTTGTGGATGGCATTGTAAATTGTTTTAGCAAAAACATTGTGCTGCATAGGGAGGTAGTACCATGTTGACATTTTAGGACAGCTGCTAATCACATGTGTAATGTCTTCAACAGAAACATGACATAGCCTACACATGTGGTTGCACCTTGGGATTACAAGAGCATCATTGTGTCTCTTTTCCACCAGGTACTTTGTGGCAATCTCCTGTTACTGAATTGCAAACACATAGCCTTCAGAGTGTGATGTGATGTTGTGGTCTTGTGTTCAAGAGAGGCTGTGCTTCATGTCAATTCTACTGTCTTCTTCAAGCTTCCAGGCAACATACCCATACATGGTCTTTGTTTTTATATGCTGAGTGCTTTCCATCCAGGTCTTCTCTGAGGTAAGAGAGCCCAGCTGTTTTGAGGCTGTATAGGAGGAGATCATCAGGAAAAGAGTGCTTTTTGAGGAGTTCACCAGCAACTCATACAATGTTACTCACTTCACTTTTCAGCACTGCATTTATATATTTATTTTTTCTGCTGTTGTTGTTCATTGGGTTTTGCCTGAGTGATACCATACAGCATTTGAAGGCCGTCTGCACTGATCTCAGGCCTCTACCACCTTTATTTCTTCTTATGTATGTATGTACGTATGTATGTATGTATGTATGTATGTATGTATGTATGTATGTATGTATGTATATATGTATGTGTGTATATATGTATATAAATATGTGACTGGATATTTGGTTAAGCAGACATAAGGATAAATGGACATGTGACCAAATGAAATGTTAAATTGTTTATTTTTATTTCTAATCTGAAAAAAAAAAGGGACAAATAGGATAAAAAATAAAATCATTGCATATAAATTTTGGCAAATTTACTGAAGAATAGAAAATATTAATTTTAATTGTTTAATTCAAATTTTATTCAAGCTATTTAGCCATGCCCAAGCGAAACCAAAGTTAACTAGTTTGCATAGATGCTGGTTCAGTCACTTTTCAGAAGTTATCAAGTGTTGTGAAGAGTTTACATTATTTTAGTTATATAGTTTATATTTCATTTCATTTTGTGATGTGTGTGTAATTACCTGCGTTACCTGAAAGTTCTTTCTGTAAATAATGGTTGGCTCTTTTGTGGTAGTAGTGTTGCCTAAGACGTATTTATTTTTTCCAAATCTCATGGAAATAATACCAATGAAAAGAGGAGGGAAAAAGATTTTACTTGACGGCTACAAATACATTGTTGACAAACGAAATGGCATTGTAACATATTGGCAATGCAAACACAAAGGAAGTTGGGGGGCGGTGGAGGGAGTATAAAAACAGAAGATGATGTTTTTCAAAGAGAAGCAAGAAATCATTCACATACGCCTGATGCCAGATGTAAACTGTCCTTGAAAACTGTTCAGAAAATTAAAGAAAGACATCAACAATCGTACAAAACTGCACCAGTGAGTACCCACTCATTGGACTGTGGCCATGCTGGAGTACTACCTTTGAAGAATTTTAGTCAAACAAATTGATCCCAGTATTTATTTTTGAGCCTGGTACTTATTCTATCAGTCTCCTTTTGCTGAAACACTAAGTTAAACTTATAGGGATGTCAACAAACTAACACTGGTTGTCAAGTGATGTGGGGATGAACACAAATGCAAAGACATACATTTATATATAGTTTATAGATTAGAGACAGGTATTCTTTATATAGAATACACTTTGTAGTGTTCAAGAGATTTGAACTTGAGCAGGTAGAGGAGTAAATGTACATTTATATATATATATATATATACCCCTTTGATTTTTTTTTCTCTTTCTCGTTCTTTCCCTAATCCTTCAATCCCTCTGCTCCCTACCTCTCTCCTTTCCTTCCACATGACCAATTTTCGGCCAAGCATGATCTTTCTTTTTGGGCTCAACTGCCGGCCGGCCACGAAGCATCTCTTATATTCCTGTCCCATGACTTTCATCTTTTATGTCCATCTCCTATGTTTCTGCCTCAAGGCTTTCACTCTACACACCCCAACTCAATTTGATTCGTCTTTATTGGTTGAAAGACATTTGTTGTTTTCTTCTTGTTGCTTATATTTGTGTAACATTTTCTCCGTTTTCTTTTTTTTTTTGTCTTTGTTGTTGTACACATTCGCTTGCTTTCTCCCAAAATATTTAACAGTCTTAGCTTAGATTTATGGGGCCAGCCAGATTTGAACAGTCTCAAGTGTAACCGGCCAAAACTGTAAGGATTTGGCAACTTGGCTGATGAGAGAAGACTGCAAATGACCTGTCCTTGTTTTTTCCAGTCCATCTTTGTATCGTCTATCTGTCTTGTTTCATCTTTGGGATTTATACATATATACATACATATATATATATATATATATATATATATATATATATATATATGGTAAAGATGGAAGATGGAAGATACAAGAATTTTTATTAATCACAACAATTGTTTTGATACATCTAGCATCATCCTGCATGGGTGGGACACTTAACAAGAAGTTCAAGAGCATGGAGTAGATGTGTCTTTCTGGGTGATAAATAGATAAAACTCATTAAGATAACAGTTCTGCAATGTATCTTCTCATTTCATGTAAAGAAAAACAGCAAATTAAATGACATATTTATGTGGAAGATCAAAAATAAAATAACAGATGCAAAAAAGAAATGAACACGCAATACAGAGAGAAAAGTATTAAAAATAACTGTTAATTGATATGGATGTATAAACACCCTTGCGCAAGCTGCATGGTGGGTGTACACTTGCTCATACAAGCATCCACAAAGATGTAGGCATACGCATGCGTGTGGTTTGATGAACATGCAATAACATAGCAAGTTAAATAGCTACTTTAGTTTATAAAAATGGAGAAGTTAAAGCTAAACTTAATTCATCCATACCTTAAAGTAAATTATGTTAACAGTTACCCAAATTCATTCCCACTGCATTGTGCAGAGGTACATTTATATGCATGCAGGCATCTTGAGAAATTCTATTAATGATTTTTTTCATTGGTCCACAGAATAGACTGGGATTCCTCGAAGCAGGGTCAGCATCTCCTGGAAATGACATTGTATGGGTTTCTTTGCCTTATTATGGACCAAATTATGCTACACTTAACTCTATTTTCCTTCAGTTGCCACACAAAATCAGCCAAAGATGTTGAATGTCTCTTATTGATTCTCTAGAAGCTGGTAACATATTTGCAATAATGATTCTTAAATGAATCAGCCATTATTTGCCCAATATAAACATACAGCCCTCCTCTTGTGTGCACAGTACATTTATATACAAGATTTGTACTCATACAAAGGTTCATCAGTGGGCATTTTGATTTTTTCTCTGCATGAGTATTTATTATATTTATTCGTATATATGGCGGTTCTGAATTCATTTTCCGACATTGTTACCATGTTAGCTATATCAGAAGCATATTTGGCCATATTTGTTGCTTTTCATTGCAGTTTACATCTCATTCATTGATATATAGATGCATATATTCACTAGATCCAGTATATATATATATATATATATATATATATATATAGTTCAAACTTACAGAAAGCAAGAGACAAAGACAAGTAAAGGAACAACAAATAGATGTATAAGTTTGACACTCAGAAAGAATGGAAAAGTCTTTGATGTTTTGAGCCTACACTCATTGACAGAAACAGAGAGAGAATAATAGAAAAAGCTGAGAGAAAAAAAAACGTGTATGGATTAACGGTTCAACATGATGAAAATGTTATATGTATATATATATATATATATATATATATATATATATATATATATATATATATATATATATATATATTTGAATGAGTGGACAAACAAAAGAACAGGACACTCAACACATTTAATAAGTGTTACAGGTATTATTTAAAGCAGTTTGGTTTGAATCAAACTGTTCTAAATAATATATATCATCATCATCATCATCATTGTTTAACGTCTGTTTTCCATGCTGGCATGGGTCAGATAGTTTGACTGGGGTCTGGGAAGCCAGGAGGCTGCACCACGCTCTAATCTGATCTGGCAATGTTTCTACAGCTGGATGCCCTTCCTAATGTCAACCACTCTGAGAGTGTAATATGTGCTTTTTATATGCCACCAGCAGAGGAGCTAGTCAGACGGGCTTGGCATCAATCATGTTCAGATAGTGCTTTTACGTGCCACCAGCAAGGGAGCCAGTCAGGTGGACCTAGAGAGAGAGAGAGAGAGAGAGAGGCTAGATGATGCAAACAGGAAAAATAGAATTCAAAATAGGAAAAAAACAGAATGTATTTATTGATTGAATGATGTAATGGGCAAACTGCTTGAAAATATATATATTATCCCTGTGACATTGTAATTAGTTGTATAATTTGTTTCAGAGCTATCCAGGGAAATATGCTTATAACAAGCGTATAAATTTATATTCCCTTGATTTGTAACTAGTTTGATTAGTGATAACGCATGAAGCTATTGGCCTTTGAGCTATTCTGTTGCTTTTGCTAAATATTTATAATAAATATGTGTGTGTATGTATATATAAATATATATTATATATACATGATACATATATGTATTATATATATATATCATCATCATCATCATCATTGTTTAACGTCCGCTTTCCATGCTAGCATGGGTTGGATAATTTGACTGAGGACTGGCAAACCAGATGGCTCCAATCTGATCTGGCAGAGTTTCTACAGCTGGATGCCCTTCCTAACTCCAACCACTCTGAGAGTATAGTGGGTGCTTTTACGTGCTACCGGCACATGGGCCAGTCAGGCAATACTGGCAGCGGCCACACTCAGATGGTGTTTTTTACATGCCACCTGCACAGAAACCAGTCCAGCAGCACTGGCAACGATCTTGCTTGAATGTTTTTTCATGTGTCACCGGAACAAGTGCCAGGAAGGCGACACTGTTAACAATCATGCTCAAATGGTGCTTTTTATGTGTCACCGGCATAGAAGCCAGACAGCTGCTCTGGCAATGATCACGCTTGGATGGTGCTGTTAACGCTCCACTGGCATAGGTACCAGTCATCGGATTTAGTTCGACTTCGATTTTGATTTCACTTGCCCCAACAGGTCTTCACAAGCAGAGTTTAGTGTCCAATGAAGGAATGGTTGGCACGGGTGCCAGTCATCGAATTTAGTTCGCTTTCAATTTCACTTGCCTCAACAGGTCTTCGTAAGCAGAGTTTAGTGACCAATGAAGGAAAGGTATGCATAAGTGGGCTGGTTACACCCCTGGCAGAGGCCTTGGATTTAGGTCTCACTTGGCTTGCCGGGTCTTCTCAAGCACAGCATATTTCCAAAGGTCTCGGTTACTAGTTATTGCTTTGGTGAGGCCTAATGTTCAAAGGTATGTGCTTCACCACCTCATCCCAGGTCTTCCTGGGTCTACCTCTTCCACAAGTTCCCTCAACCACTAGGGTATGGCACTTTTTCACACAGCTATCCTCATCCATTCTTGCCACATGACGATACCAGTGCAGTCATCTCTCTTGCACACCACAACTGATGCTTCTTAGATCCAACTTTTCTCTCAAGGTACTTACATTCTGTTGAGTATGCACAGCGACATTACACATCCATTGGAGCAGACTGGCTTCATTCCTTGCGAGCTTACGTATGTCTTCAGCAGTCACGGCCCATGTTTCACTGCCATGTAGCATGGCTGTTCGTACACATGCGTCATACAGTCTGCCTTTTACTCTGAGTGAGAGGCCCTTTGTCACCAGCAGAGGTAAGAGCTCTCTGAAGTTTGCCCAGGCTAATGGCAGGCTTCTTTCAGTTTCCATCTACCAAATTCACAAACAAGTCATTGGTCAGCCTTGGACTATAGACATGACGGAGTTAGCCAATATCTACATTGGATAATGTGTTGGCATTATAAAATCAAAACTGCTGACAAATGGTACAAGCACCACCCTGAGGCTGTAACTGAGGGAGAAAATGTAACTATTCTTTGGGACTTCCCGGTATGAACAGACTGGACCATCAAGGCCAAGAAACCAGATATTGTTGTGAAGGACAAAACCAATAAAGTCTGTTTATTGATTGACATGAGGAAACCCTGTGACCATAATAGCTCGGCAAAAGAATTTGAGAAGCTCAGAAAATATAAAGATTTGCTAATTGAAATCGAAAAGATGTGGCATCTGAAGACAGTTAAAATACCAGTGATTGTAGGAGCACTTGGAATGATCAAAAAAGGAACTGAAAATTATTCAAGAATGATCCTTGGTTTACCATCCATGCAGGAAGCGCAAAAGATTGTCTTAACTGGTAATTGGTCACATGTGTTGAGAGGAGCATTGTCACTGGGAATTTGCTTTCCTTTTCCCCGCTTTATTTTATTTATTTACTTTTTTATTTTTTTCCTTTTTGTCTATTTCTTCCTCTTTTTCTCTGTCACATGACTTTGTAAATGAAGAATCAGGTACATTTATTTTAATGGCCTACCAATGTAAACAGTGAGCTTCTCTGCTCTAGGTGTCGGGAAGACACTCAGCAAAATTGAAAGAAGAGGATAATAATAATAATCATCTCTTTATTACAGGTTTTGCTGGAGCTCCTGGAGTCTTTCATGCATAGCAGGCTTACTATCTGTAGCCTTCAGTATTGTTCTATTCACTCTTTTCAGCTAATACTTTCCTGATTAGTCTGGCCATGTCAAGAAGGCAAACCTTTTGTAACAGTTCTACTGGGCACCCTATTCCAATTTCCTTTATATTCCTTTTGATACCTTCTGATACTGTTCCCAAAGACTCCCACAATAATTAGCACTATCTTCACCTTCTTCATTTTCCATAGCCAGGCTATTTCGGACTTAAGACGGTTGTATTTATCTATCTTTTGGTCTTCCTTCTTGACTATTCATGGGACAGAGGGGCATGTAACATCAACTATATAGCATATGTGGTGCACCTTGTCCACAACTACTAGGTCCGGTCTGTTATGCCCTAGCACCTGATTTGTTTGGATTGGGAAATTCCTAGTCTCCGACTCTATTACTCTCTGTGGCTCATGTTAATACCACGTCTTGTCTCTCTTTAGCTCCCACTTTTCACACAGTTTCCAATGTAGCACTTTCGCTACTTTATCGTGTCGCCACAACTTGTTGTGGTTTTGGGCATTTGTTTGTGACATGGCCAATGGTTTCATCCACTCTATTGCAGATGTGACACAGTGGAGACACTTGCTCATTCCAAAGGTTGACCCTCCAGTTCATGGTCAAAGCTTGGTCTTGCTCTGCCAGTATAGTGCTCTCGATCTCTTTTTTCAGTGTTCCCTTCATTAGCCAATTCCACCTATTTTTCCAGCAACTTCTGTTGTGGCTACATGGAATTGATTGTGTAGTCCCTTCTTGCGTAATTTTACTTCATGTCCTTTTATTATTATTTATTTCTTTATTGGCTGCAGGGGGCTAAACATAGAAGGGACAAACAAGGACAAATAAAGGGATTAAGTCGATTACATCGACTTCAGTGTTTAACTGGTACTTCTTTAATTGAACCCGAAAGGATGAAAGGCAAATCCCGCCAAGCATTTCGGCCAGTGCTAACAATTCTGCCAGCTTGCCATCCTTTCTATTATTATTATTATTATTATTATTATTATTATTACCTTTTTGGTACAGTGATGTTACGGTTAGCACACTTACTGTGAATATAAGAGACGTGGGTTTGAGTCCCATGCATACAGAAAACCCACTCAAGGAGCCAATATGGCAGAATCATTAGCACACTGAACCAAATTCTCAGTGAAATCTCAACCATTTTTCATATTCTGAGTTCAAATTCCACCTTTCAGGGTTAATAAAGTACCAGTGAAACACTGGGGCCAATGTAATCAACTAGTCCTCTCCCAACCAAAATTTCAGGTCTTGTGCCTTTAGTATAAAGGATTATTATTATTACTTTTATTTTTCTGCTGGGGTTCTCTTTGCCGTTCATCCTTTCAGGGTTGATAAAATAAGTACCAGTTTAACACTGGGGGTTGGTCTAATTGACTTATCCCCTCCCCAAAATTGCTAGACTTATGCCAAAAATGTGAAACAATTTTTATTATTACTATAACAACAATAGAATTAAAAAATAAATATAAATAATTAAACAAAACAATAATTTCAAAAAACAACAAACAAATACCATGTTCGAAAAAAGTATATATATTTTATTTAGTATTGTTTGTCCATTTTTTTATTTAAATTTTTTTTTAAAAACAAATTGTCTTAAAAATCGGGAGTTCTTTGACAGTGTATGGAGAGATTTGACTGCATTCTGAAGATTAGATGATATACATGCTGACTTAATTTTAAAAATAAAATATTAAAAAAAAAGAATTATAATAATAATAATAATAATAATAATACAAAATCAATGATGAAAGAAATAATTCTAAAATATTTTACACCTATGATCATGTTGATACCAGTTTCATTACCATTTTTTCGTTATTGTTGTTGTTGTTGCTGTTGTTTTAGTAAGTCTTTTTTTTGTATAATTTTATTGAATTATCAATTTTTTTCATTTTTTTAAATGTTAATTTCAGAAATTTAATAAAAAAATTTATTTTAAAAATACAAAAAGAAATTATTCTGAGTATAATAATTAATAATAATATAATAACAATAATGACTCGAGAATATATATATATATATATACACTATATACACACACACACACACACATACATACACAAACATATCTGAAGAACACTTAATGATAAAATCTAAGTAAATCTGCATTTATAATAACCATCATAAAATAGTAGCGATAATTTCTTTTAATAATGATAAATTATTATTATCATTATTATTTTTCCTTCAAGAGGAAAAGTTTAGAAACTAGCATGACAATGATGCTTCCCTTGTCACATAAGAAATATACAGAAATGCATATCATTTCTTAATTGGGTAGCCAGCTGATCAACTTGCTCAATACCTTTAGCAGTAGCTATAGTAGTAGTAGTAGTAGTAGTAGCAGCAGCAGCATTAGTAACAGTAGTAAATATCACTCATTTTCTACTCAGTTCGTTTCTATTACCTTCCTCAAAACTTATGCCGGTAATATTAATAATGTACCTACAACCCCACACACATATATATGTGCATATACATAAATATATATATATATATATATATATATATATATATATATATATATATATATACACACACACACATTATAAATTGATTTCAGCCATTCTTACCAATTCGTTTCACACTTGGTAATAAGCAGATATTAGATAACCAAATATTAAATAACAGCATGGTCAAGTTACACTATGTGCTCTTCAGAGATGGCAGGTAAGGAAAATTATTTCAAAAAACATTTTTTCATAAAAATCACTTATACATGTTCAAAGGTGAGTTCATTTACATGTGTGTGCATATGTGTGTGTTTGTGTGTGTGTGTGTGTATTGATGAAATTGAGTGTTTCAAAAAGTTGCCTGTCTTATTTGAGAGAAGTTTGTAATTTTGGTAAATATCTTCTCATGAACAAGACAGATGGATTTCTGTTAAAATCATCTTCATTAAGCATTATTTTTAACTTGGCATTTCTCGTATTGGGTACGTTTTGTTGAATGTGGTTAAATTTTGCTTTCATTAACAGCCACTTACAGTATTTCACATATATATACATACTCTATACACATTATATATATACATACAATATATACATACTATATATATAATATATATATATATATATATATATATATATATATATTAATGAGTGTATCAGTGGTACTTCCAGAGAGGAACAGTCACACATGCCTCATACACAGTCACAAGGCCAGGCACCGTATGTCTGTTTATTTCTGAATTCTAATAAACTAACAATAATATCAATTTCTAGTGGATGAAACGCATCCAGATTGATTTTTCCAAATTCAGGCTTTTATAGGAATAAAAATAATACTCTAAGCCCTTTTAAAAATCTTAAGCTTTTTTATTTTTTTATTTTTTTAAATTTTTTTTTTTTTGTTAAAAAATCTTCCTTCCTCACAGATCTAACCATCGATATTTTTTATTACAAATTCTTTCTTAAAAGAAACAAATTCCGTAATTTATCTCTTCTTACAGTTAAAAAAGCCCACTAAAAAAGCATACAATACACCCTACAAAATTAATTAAATTTGTTTAAAATGGAAATATAAAACAACTTTAATTTTGTGTAATTATGTAGAGTTATGAATGAAAGGTATTTAATAGAGTAAGGTCAGGCAGGTATCAATTTAGAATTAAGAATTTACCCCAACTACTTAATAATGCTTTGGTATGTTCATTACAATGAAACACTGACAACGTGCTACTACCAATCTGATTGCCATTTATAAGATAGGAGTGCCATTAATTTTAATAATATGTAATCAACAAAATTTTGCTACTAAATAGTTGTGTCCAGTTTTGGGCTGAAACAAGAAATTCGTTTTTAAAATGCATCTGATGAAGTAATTAATTTCAGAGTTCAGATCATTACAGTTTAGATAGAGTCCAATAGGTGTCTACCAGCAAAGTGAATGTGTGTGTGTGTGTGTGTGTGGAGGGCAAAATGGTAAAGAATAAGTCCATTCTATACTCAGCAGTATGTTTATTAGAAGTTTTATTGAAATTAGAAAGAAAGTAAAAATGAAAAGAAAAATAACAGTTAGATGGCTGCTTTTTATTAGTTTTCCAGTAATTTTCCTTCATCAGAAGACTGGACACATCTAGGATAATGTAATTATATCAATTAAAACTATTGGTAATATTATTTCATTTGGTCATGTGGTACCAATGTAAGAAATTAATATTATGTTTTATCTTTGAGTAAGAGGATGCTTATGGCTATTCAGCTGAATATGTAATTAGTATCTCCATATTTTTCATGGATGCTTTTAGAAGAATCCAATCAATTGCAGGTATTTGGGCCAATTTTCTGGTTTGAGGATAACTTCTTTTTTCTTCCTTGCACCAGCTACAGGAGCCTAAAAAGAATCACAGTTATCTCTCCATCTCCCCTGATTAACTCAGTGAAAATGTAAGAAAAGTGACCCATTTCCAAGTAAAGGTCATCTTACCTTTCAAAATATAGGTTATACCTTAATACTTTCCTCAAAGTCACTCTTAACATATTTAAGGAATGTTTCCTCTCAATAAATCTGTTTAATATTTTACTAAGATCTCATCTTGAGTGTAGTACATAATGTACAGAATGTCTTTTAATTTTTAATTTATGATATTTGATGCCATTTTAGATATTATACTGACAGATATAGTTGTTTCAGAATATGCAGATATTGCTTCTGGATTGGATAAAGCATTGAAAAGAAGTTGTTTAATAAAAGCATATTCTTTATCTGATATCAACATAAATGGACAACTTGAGGTAATTGACAAATTGAAATAAAGCAGCACTCCTTTGTACAATAATGGCAACTCTACAAAAGAGACCAAAAAGACACAGCTTGCTCTTATCTGCTATGATAAGTTTAAAGTTTATTTGGAAATGTATTTCCATTATAATAAAGTTTAATATTTGCATGTTTAAGATCATGAGTATAAGAGCTTGACAAGAAGTGTTTGATAAGAAGTGTTTGACAAGGCTATTGATATGTGAATGAAGATTCAGGTGCTTTTGAAAACTTTTTTTTTTTTTACGTCTCTGACCCCAAAAATTAAAGAACAAATTGCTACCCATGTACATAAATAAAATCACATCTCTGCAATGGTGAAACACCAGTTAAGAATTACTCCTCAAGGAAAAGTGAAGAGTAAATGATTAGAACATAAGCAAAATATGTTTTGGTCAAACAATGTTACAGAAGTGAAGATGATGCTACATTGTTTGTTTCTTTATCAAGCTGCAAACAGATGTGAGAAGTCAATCAATTTTGTTAACTATTAAACAATACATATGCATCATGATCTAGCTGAGCACTGACTGATGTTTGATGAAAGAAAGTACCACAACTAAGTGGTGCATTCTTTCATCAAACACCAGTGTCAATGTGCAGTTACATCATGATACATAAACATTGTTTCACAGTTGACACAAAATTGATTGGCTTCTCACATGTTTGTAACTTAACAAAAATAATTTCTTATCCAATTCAAAATTTACCAGAAATGCTATTTACTTTCTAAGTTTTTTTTATCTAAATTGTCTCATTATTCAGCTGTATTGATTTTTTTTTATAAACTGCATATTTAAAAAAAATTAAATATACATGTTCACAAATGTTCAAGTGAAATATTTAAACAAAAATGGTTATTTAAAAAAATATTCTGTCTGCTGTAGGAAAATACCAAAAATATTAATATTTCTAAAACTAGAAAAAAAAACCCCATAAAACTGCTGCTTTAGAAATATTTCTTGATATTTACTACAATGAATAAAAATTTAAAGGGGTAAAAAAGTAAGAACACTAAGAGAAAACATCAAAGTACAAAAAAAATAACAAAAACTAATAATGAAAAATTTTGGTCACTATTGCTGAATCAATGCAATGGTGACACTATCAAAAATTAAAACAAAACAAAAGATTAATTATATCTAGAAATTAACATAGAAGAGTTCAATTTAGCAATGATACAAATTTGATGCCTGTATGTATGTGTAAAAAATTATGTGTAGACAGTCATAGAGATTTGGGCATGTGTGTGTTGAAACTATAACCATACAGTGATGTTTGTGCAAAAGATTTAGGTATGGCTCAGACATCTTAAGTTTTGGTACACTAACACAAAACTTTACACATCTCTCGCAAAAACATATTGTGCACCCATGCTTTTGAAGGGTAAATGTGCACCTACTACATATGTAATGTATATATAATCATCTGTCAGTGTATAGGAATTATGAAGTAACAGAATAATTGATTTTAAACAAAGAAAAAGGTTAGGCTAATTAAATTGTTTGATGTTAATTTAATTCCTGTATTGATAATATTGGTCAAATTTGTATTTTTCAAGATGTATAATCATATTTCCCTCAGTTACAAAACAAATGTTTCATGAAAGAGATGTAAGTAACTTGCTCTTTCGGTATATTATGGGTATACACTTTATTGGTTTTTAAGGAAGGTAGAGCAAGATTGCCTCCTGGCAAGATTTGAGCACAGAATATATAAACTGGTTGAAATTCAAACACAGTAAAACAGTTAGTTTGTTGCTCCACTGTTTCTAACAATAAACTGTCTTAATGTTAATCTTAATGTTAGTCTTAATGTTAATCTTTAATCACCATAAGTAAAACGGTAAAAAAAAATAAAAAAAAGAGAGAGAGAGAAAAGCTACAAAGCATTCTATTTCCAGTCCACCAATTTAATATTCCATCTACTGAAACATCAATAATATGATAGAATATAGAAGATTGCTGAAGTAAAGTTTTGGTTTCTTGTAAAGAAAGATAAATTCTTGTTGAAACTTAGAAAGGCTAAACAAATTTCAGATTAATATAGTGAAAGGTGGATTATTCTAGTGTATGTTAGACAATGCATAGAAGACTAAGAAAAAACTAGTTCATTAAAAAGAAAATTAAAATATGGCTATTTAATAATGTACAACAAATAGAGGGAGAGAGTGTGTGTATACCTCCATGAGTTACATATATATATATGAACATTTATTTACATTCATGCATTACACTTTGAAGAAGATGTATTGCTCAACATGTAAATGAAACTATTTCTCAGGGCTTTATGATAATAATCGTTTCTAATTAAGGAGCAAGGCCAGCAATTTTTGAGAGGAGTGGGTAAGCTGATAGAATCAAATTCAATATTCAATCAATACTTTATTTTATCAACCCACAGAGAGATGAAAAGCAAAAAAGTTGACTCTGGCAGTTTTTAAACCCAGAACATAAAGAGCCAGCAGAAATATTGCAAGGCATTTTATTTGAGGCTCTAATGATTCTGCCAAGCCACTACCTTAATAAAAAAAAAAATAATAATGATTTTTATTTAATGTCTACAAGAATCCAGCCCAAAATGAAATTCAAACTAAGCACAAAGACATTGCACTTGGTACTATTTGTTAAAAGTATGTTATGCTAAAAGTTGTATATTGCTATAAGTATTAGAAATTAAGAGAATAAATGTCAATTTTAATATTTAGAATAAACATTTCCAATGATAGGTGGTAGATTTAATTTATAGCACCACCACTACATGGCAATGTGGTTGTCTTTAGTAGATTCCTCTCAATTGCAAGTATTTATGTCAAGGTTTGTAGAAACATACCTCACACCAATCTTGGAGACATTGTAAAGAGACACAAACATTTCCTTCCCTCCAGAATAAAAGGTAAATAATACAAACAGCATCACAGTTCATTTGAATGCAGTTTATGGCTCATAGATGTGCCACATGTTTTGGGGGCTAGTCAGTAAAATGTTGTTGTTAAGAAAATTTGAATGCTTTTTAATGCACAGCACTGATACATGTGACATTCCTTTACAACAAAATTCACTATTATTTTTTTCTATTTTTGTATTATAAAACTGGAAAAACAAAGCATTTGGCATGTTGTAATGATTTAGCACTCTATTCTGTATACTGTTGACTGAAGAAAGTTTAAAATCACTAACTTAGAAAATAAAAAAGGTGAACAAGTTAGAAAAAACGTGAATAACAGCCAGAGCTTGACTGCACTGTCAGAATTCCAATAACAAATTCACAAATATTTCTACTGTAACAAAACATTTTTGGACACTGGACGGATTATCTTAACAATATTGATCTCTTCAAAGATCAATGGAC
>NC_142944.1:1421310-1423810 GCF_046866305.1 Octopus bimaculoides
TTTTACCCGCAGAGTATAATATGGTGCTTGTTGTTCCTTACACATCAAAACTATCTTTGTCCTCCACTCCCCCAGGGCACCGAGAAACCTTGCTACATGTTACTGTCATAACTGTGATGAGGATATGCCTTTTTGGACAAGTAAGAATATTTTGACATTCGTACCTATCCCAGGAATATATAAGCAATATTGGTTAAGCAAAAGGGGAAATATAACACAATGAGGAACTGAACCTACACTTACCTCTCTGCTATGATGGCTGTCTAGATAATAGCAATAATAATAATAATAATGATAATAAAAATAATAATAATAATATATGTTAGTGGACTCAAATAACATTAGTTAACTGATTATCAATTGAATCCTTCCAAACATATTTCTATCAATCCTAGAGACAAAAAAAAATAAATAAAACTTACTCTAATACAGTAGTTAGACACTAAAGAATATCCAGTCCAATTGTCCATTGCCTTGGTGATAGGTATTACAAATGTCTATATGGAATCTAGTTACTGTTGACTGAGTTATTACATTAAATTATATATATATATATATATATATATATATATATATATATATATATATATATATATATATACACACATTATTATTTGTTCATTCCCATCTGGGCTATAAAAGGTCTTTTTATATTTTTATTGGTCGTAATTATTCATACTAATATGTAATTCCTGACTAAGAATCTAATTTTTATTACAAGAAGAGTTTTTCGTTTTTGTCTTTGGAATTAATTAGACTCCAAAACAATTTGTGGAATTTATATTGGATCTGTACCGACTTGGATTATGAATTAAAGATTGTCTACAACTAGAATTTTTTTTCCTTTTCTTATACTTCTTATAGATATATGCATAACTATTTTAGATATACACTTGAAGATGAATAGCCCAAAATACCTATTATAATATAAAAGAAATTCAACAGAGTACAACAAAAAATATATTTATGTAAAAGTTACACCGGGTAATTTTATTTTCCCCATTAAATTGCCTAATATTTATTCAATATGCATTTGTATACAAACTTACATATATATATATATATATATATATAGTTTTAGATTTTGTCCCTAATAATATTATTATATATATATATATATATATATATATATATATATATATATATATACATATATATATATATATATATATATATATATATATATATATATATATATATATATATATATGAATGTGTGCGTGTGTGTGTGTGTGTGTATGTGTGTGTGTAACTAGATTTCATCCATATGTATATATGTACACACACATATATACATATATGTATGTATGCTTAAATTTTGATTTCAAACTTTTGTTTCCAATAATAATAATAATTGCTTCTAATTTAGGCACCAAATTTAGGGGAAGGGAATTAGTTGATAGCATTGACTCAGTAATTGATAATTAATTTATTTTGTCAATCCCAGAAGGATAAAAGGCAGAATTGTCCATGCTGGGATTCAAAATGAAAACGTAAGGAACCAAAAGAAATACCACAATATATTTTGTCTGCTGATATGACAATTCTACCACAGTGCACTGCCATTCATAAAAGTCAAATTAATAATAATAAGAAGAAGAATAACAATACTAATATTCTAAGCTTCATATGTATTTTTTGGGGTTTGTATATTTATAAGATCAATATATACATACATACTTTCTTGCTTTTTGCTGTTAACACAAAATATACGTTAGTTTCATAATAATAATAATAATAATAATAATAATATATAGCATCTGCAAATATTTTGTAATTTTTTGAACCCTACAAATATTCTTATTACATATCTCAGTTATATATATATGTGTGTGTGTGTGTGTGTGTGTGTATGTGTGTGTGTGTGTATGTGTGTGTGCGTGCGTTTGTGTGTGTGTTACATAATGAGATTAGATAATCAAAATTAAACAAATTATTTTACAAAATCAGTTTCGTAATTTTCTTTAGCTGCAAGTTGCATAGACAAGGCAAAGGATTTTAGGCACCTGATATTATATACTTCTAGGACTATGCATGTATATGTGTGTGTGTACATTATGAGTGTGTGTAAATTTATATATGTGTGTGTATGGATATGTAAGTATACATATATATACACAAATGCATATATAGACATTATATGCACATATACATGTATGTAATATACATATATATGCACATGTGTATATATATATACATATAAATAATGCATATATAATGTGCATATAATTATGTCTATATGTATATGCATATGTGTGTGTACCTATATACATATATATACACACACACACATACATATCCATACAGGCACACACTCACACACACATATATATACATATATACTCGCATACATATATGTATGCATATATATATATATATGTATATATGTGTTTATATACATATATATATATAATGGACAGTAAGAGATGTTAAAAAATATAAAAAAATTTTTAAAACAAAAAATAATCAGTCAAAAATATCTTTGTTTACCATGTTTGTA
>NC_142944.1:1428810-1434608 GCF_046866305.1 Octopus bimaculoides
CAAGTGAATAAATGCCTTTGTAATTGTAAAAACAAAATTATCTGTCCTTTAGAAAACTGGTGTTTAAGGGAAAATACAGTTTATTAATGTAAAGTAATAACAGGGGATCATAAGCACTATTAAATACGTAGATAAATAGATAAATAACTAATTGTCTTGACATAGGATATGTTTATCCATTATTCTTTTGTTATCTACTGACATCATCAAATATTAAAGACAAAAGTGACTTTTCTTAGAATATTATATTTCTTCTTAACGTTCATTTTGTATGCATTCATCTATTGGAGATATTTTCTTAGTTCACTTTGAATTTAAGCAATTTTGGATTGCCTAGATGATATTGTATTAGCATATACTTTCAGATATATTAATTTGACTGGTATTTTATAGATTTTTCTGTGTCTAAATATGCAGACACAACAGTAATGATCTTTGGTATTGTATGGTGGAATCACCGATTAAAGATGTGATTTTCTCCATCTGTATTTTTGTCATATATATATATATATGTGCATCATCATCATCATCATCGTTTAACGTCCGCTTTCCATGCTAGCATGGGTTGGACGATTTGACTGAGGACTGGTGAAACCGGATGGCAACACCAGGCTCCAGTCTGATTTGGCAGAGTTTCTACAGCTGGATGCCCTTCCTAACGCCAACCACTCAGAGAGTGTAGTGGGTGCTTTTACGTGTCACCCGCACGAAAACGGCCACGCTCGAAATGGTGTCTTTTATGTGCCACCCGCACAAGCCAGTCCAGGGGCACTGGCAACGATCTCGCTCGAAAATCCTACAGGAGCCAGTCAGGCGGTACTGGCAACGGCCACGCTCAAAATGGTGCATCTCATGTGCCACCCGCACAAGAACCAGTCCAGGGGCACTGGCAACGATCTTACTTGGCTTGCCGGGTCTTCTCACGCACAGCCCATTTCCAAAGGTCTCGGTCCGTAGTCATCGCCTCGGTGAGGCCCAATGTACGAAGGTCTTGCCTCACCACCTCAGCCCAGGTCTTCCTGGGCCTACCTCTTCCACGGGTTCCCTCAACTGTTAGGGTGTGGCACTTTTTCACGCAGCTATCCTCCTCCATTCTCACCACATGTCCATACCAGCGCAATCGTCTCTCTTGCACGCCACAACTGATGCTTCTAATGTTCAGCTTTTCTCTCAAGATACTTACACTCTGACGGGTATTCACATTGACATTACACATCCAACGGAGCATACTGGCTTCATTCCTTGCGAGCTTACGTATGTCCTCAGCAGTTACAGCCCATGTTTCACTGCCATGTAGCATGGTTGTTCGTACGCATGCGTCATACAGTCTGCCTTTTACTCTGAGTGAGAGTCCCTTTGTCGCCAGCAGGGGTAAGAGCTCTCTAAACTTTGCCCAGGCTATTCTTATTCTAGCAGCTACACTTTCAGCGCACCCACCCCCACTACTAACTTGGTCGCCCAGATAGCGGAAGCTATCGACTACCTCTAGTTTTTCACCCTGGAATGAGATAGAAGTTGTTTCCTGTTTGTTTGCAGTCTTTATTGCACCTGAACATCTGCCACAAACAAAAACTAACTTGCTAGTTAACCTGCCTTTGATGTTGCTGCACCTCTTATGTGTCCATAGCTTGCACCGGGTACATCTTATAGAGTTACTACCTACTCCTTTTCTACATACTGAGCAGGGCCATCTACCTGAAGGGGTTTGTGTTTTATCTACCTTCCTACTTATTAGGATTTTGGTTTTAGCTAGGTTGACTCTAAGGCCCTTCAATTCTAGACCTTGCTTCCACACCTGAAACTTCTCCTCTAGTTCTGATAGTGACTCCGCAATTAGGGCAAGGTCATCAGCATAGAGGAGCTCCCAGGGGCAACCTGTCTTGAACTCCTCTGTGATTGCCTGGAGGACTATGGTAAATAATAGGGGGCTGAGGACGGAACCTTGGTGGACCCCTACCTCTACCCGGAATTCATTGCTGTACTCATTTCCAACCCTCACCTTACTGGCCGCATCTCTGTACATGGCTCGCACAGCTCTCACTAGCCATTCTTCTATCCCAAGTTTCCTCATTGACCACCAGATAAGGGATCGGGGGACCCTGTCAAAGGCTTTTTCCATGTCAACGAAAGCCAGGTACAGAGGTTTATCCTTGGCTAGGTATTTCTCTTGCAACTGTCTCACTAGAAATAAGGCATCAGTAGTGCTTTTACCTGGCACGAACCCAAACTGCATCTCATCTAAATTGATTCGCTCCCTAATTAGTTGGGCTATGACCCTCTCTGTAACTTTCATAACCTGATCTAACAGCTTGATGCCTCTGTAATTATTTGTATCTAAAGCGTCCCCTTTACCTTTGTAGCAGTTGACTATGATGCTGCTACACCAGTCATAGGGTATGACTCCTTCGTGTATCACCTGGTTCGTAATACAGGTGACTAGGCTATAGCCAACACTGCCAGATATTTTGAGCATCTCTGCAGTGATTCCTGATGGGCCGGGGGCTTTCCCGGTCTTCATACTCTTAATTGCTTTATCTACCCTGGTACTATCAACTCGGATAGCTGGTCCCTCTATTGGGTCGACATAAGGCAGGCTCTCTTTCTCCCATTCATTCTCTTTATTAAGCAATCTATCGTAGTGGCATCTCCAGACCTCTTTCTTTGCATCCTCATTTAATGCAAGCGTACCATCATCCATGCGAACGCATTTCTCTCCTACAACATCACTATTCTCTCTCCTACACTGTCTTGCAACACGAAATACCTCGAGTCTTTGGTCCTCACGGCGCAGAACATTGGCAAATCTTTCCTTATCTGCTTCCCCTCTGGCTAAATAAACCTGTCGCCTAGCCTCCCTTCTGGCACATTGGTACAATTCCCTGCTACCACCGTTCTTCCAGTCCTTCCAAGCTTGTTTCTTTTGTCTAATAGCCCTGTCTACCTCCTTGTTCCACCACCACGTTACTCTGGGTTGGGAGGGGACCTTACACCACCCACAAATCTGGTCGGTGGCTTTTAACAGGTTGTCCCGCAGAAATCTCCAATTGTCTTCCACGTTGTATGATGCTATATCCCCTTCTATTTCGTTAAATGCTTCAAGTAACTTGTCTCTAAGTCTCTGTCCGTTTGCAGGGTCTTTAAGCTTCCACACCCTTCTTCTCCAAGCCTGTCTAATTCTGGGCACCCATTTTGCCTTGATCCCAAAGTCGCTAACTACTAATCTATGTTGTGGGGTACATTCTTCGCCAGGGTAGGTTTTGGCATTTATAAGCCGCCCTCTTTCCCTATTTCTGGCGAGGATGTAGTCGATTTGGCTAGAGTGTCTGCCGGAGCGGTAGGTGACTAGGTGACTGGCAGGTTTCCTGAAGTTGGTATTGCAGACCATAAGATTGGTTGCATCACAGAACTCCAGCAGTCTGGTTCCCTCCTCGTTGCGGGAACCGAAGCCATAGCCTCCATGTATGCCATGGAAGCCCCCAGCACGACGTCCGACATGACCGTTGAAGTCTCCAGCCACAAAGAGAAGGTCCCTGTCACTCGTCGACGAGGTAGTTTGCAAGAGGGTGTCATAGAATTGGTCTTTCAGACCATCTGGTAGCCCAGGTTGAGGTGCATAGGCTGACATGACAGTAGCTAATCTATGATGAAGCACTAGTCTGATCTTAAGTACTCTGTCACTTACTCTAACGACCTCGATTACCTTATCCACCCATTTCTCCGCTAGAAGTATTCCTACGCCCCCGACCCCGTCAGTGTTCCCTGCCCAGAAAATCTTGTACCTGTGTTCTTTGCCTGTGAGGAACCTTGCAGAACCTCCTCTCCATCTTACTTCCTGGATGCAGCACATATCTACGCATCTCCGTTCAAGCATCTCAACAATTTCACCAGATCTACCTTTCAGCGTGCCGACGTTGAGAGTGCCAATCCTAACAGTATGGGTGTTGGGGGTGTGGGCCTGTAGCCTGGGAAGGGGAAAAGCAGTGTCGTGTACCTGAAAAGAAAACTTGCAATTGGAAGAATTCATAAGCAAAACAGTACCTACAACCTGCAAACATTTCTCAACCTTAATGCGCAACCCAAAGGTAGGGGAGAGGATGGCCAAGGCCACTAGATGGGTTCCGGGAGACAGCCGAGGTTGACAGGATGACAGAGGGATGAACTTCCGGTGGAGGGGGCGGGATGACAGAGGAATGAACTTCCGGTGGAGGGGGTGGGATGACAGAGGAATGAACTTCCGGTGGAGGGGTGGGATGACAGAGGAATGAACTTCCGGTGGAGGGGGTGGGATGACAGAGGAATGAACTTCCGGTGGAGGGGGGTGGGATGACAGAGGAATGAACTTCCGGTGGAGGGGGCGGGATGACAGAGAAATGAACTTCCGGTGGAGGGGGCGGGATGACAGAGAAATGAACTTCCGGTGGAGGGGGTGGGATGGTAGAGGAATGAACTTCCGGTGGAGGGGGGTGGGATGACAGAGGAATGAACTTCCGGTGGAGGGGGTGGGATGACAGAGGAATGAACTTCCGGTGGAGGGGTGGGATGACAGAGGAATGAACTTCCGGTGGAGGGGGTGGGATGACAGAGGAATGAACTTCCGGTGGAGGGGGTGGGAGGGCGGGTGACAGACGAATGGACTTCCGGTGGAGGGGGTGACAGACGAATGAACTTCCGGTGGAGGGGGTGGGAGGGCGGGTTACCGCCAGCGAGTAGATAGGGCTCTTAATTGTAGATTTTAAATATTTGAGAGACAACAATGCATAAATCGTAATTTTTTAAAAGAGCAATGAATTCTGGGTGATTAGAATATAACGTAGCATGAATTTAGGAAGCTTAGAAAATGAATAAGCATGAATTTAAGACAACAACTGAATTCAATTGAATTTCATGGAGAGAAACAAGATAAATAATAGTGGGCAAAACTACAGCGCAAGGTATTGAGATGTTTGAGGCCGTAAATAAATAAAAAATCTCCATTGGCTGCAACTGTCTGACTTCTACCATTCAGGAAGTCATGCACCCACTCTCCTAATTTACCAGCTATGCCAAGGTTTCGCAGCTTGTGACATATCAAGCCATGATCAACTTTGTCAAAGGCTTTTGCAAAGTTGAGATATATCACATCAACATTTGAATGGTCAAGTAGCTGCTTCAGGACCCAGTCATAATGCTGCAAGAGCTGCGTGAGGCAGCTTTTACCTGGACGGAAACCATGCTGGGTCTCATTCAGCAAGTCATTTTCTTCTAGGAACGCAATCAATCTCCTTCTGACAATTCGTTCCATGACTTTGCTAATATGTGAAGTTAGAGAGATGGGCCTGTAGTTTCCATATTATATATATATATATATATATTATATATATATATATATATATTATATATATATATATATATATATATATATATATATATATATATATATTATATATATATATATATATATATATATATATATATATATATATATATAGAGAGAGAGAGAGAGAGAGAGAGAGAGAGAGAGAGAAATGCAGAGACGCCTATAATAGGACATCTAATCGCTAGAAATAGCAGCAAAAATACTACATACCACAAAAGATTGGTAAAAGTTTTTATTTTTCATTTCCTTTCGAAATTATCCCTAACTTTTGTGGTATGTAGTATTTTTGCTGCTATTTCTAGCGAGTAGATGTCCTATTATAGGCGTCTCTGCATTTCTAATGAATAATACATAGTCTATTGACTGTTTTTACTCTCGCTAGACCACTGGTGGTAAATAAGATTTCTAAAATTTTCTTTGCCACCCTATAATTTATTAATAT
>NC_142944.1:1435108-1440108 GCF_046866305.1 Octopus bimaculoides
GCACCATCCTAGATGTGGGGCAAAATGCCATAATGACTTTCACCTGAGCTACATAGAAAGCTAGAAACTGCTGTGAGTCAAAATGTTTTCTTGATTCCCCAGACTTTGAGAATCAGAACTAGGTCTCTGTTGCCAAACATATCGCAATAGTTCTTATGCAACACATGACACCGAAGATACAAGATAACTATGTAGAGCATGTGTATGCTGTATGATTGGGTTAACATGCAGTTTACTTACCAATTTAGAAACAGTGAAAGCAAATTGCAACAGAAACCAGAAGTCTTTTACTAACATATACATATGGTAGAGTCAAATGGTTCTTTTCAATAACAGAATTGGCTCTTATCATCCATCCATTTATGTTGGGTGACTTGCAAATACAAATGTTAACCTCTTATACCAGTTGTCTTGATCAAGTGATGCAGCATGAACATCTGGCTTAGGTTTTAGTCACATTAGTCTTTTGCTAGCTAAATATCTTATCTGCGCACACCACAAATACAGATGATAGGCAATGGTTCACCAACTGAACTGGTTGATCCTGGCCATTAACACTTTATTGTCTGTTCATCCACTCTGCATCTGGTGATATTTATTATTGATTGAATGAGTTCATTTGCTGAAATGCTTCACATCCACCATGCTGCATCTCATGATTTCAACATACCATGCTTAATTAACCCATTGCTGGGATCCTGACAGATGTTAACGACTCGTGAGTCAGATAAGATTTGAGAACAGTAGTGGATAGGAGGTGGTTCTACACTTCTCAAAACCATGGAACTCCTATACCAGGTCCCCACTACTGGATGCAATTTAAAGCCATACTGAGGACTTTCGGCTCATATACTCCTAGTGAATCCTCAAGAACAATGCCACCGTTTCCAATTCGTTTTTTCTCTATAATAATTCATTAATTGTTCAGGATTATTGCAATGCTGATATATAACTGTGTTGGCTGTTATCTACCAACATACAAACCATTGAATTGCTTTTTTCAGAGATGGTGTTCAATATTGAGTAGCTAGAAACATTGTACTTCAGCTACTATTTTTGAAATACCGAACACATCACTAGAAGGTGCTATACTTGTTGGTGTTTATAGATGTGGCATAATGAACGTCTTCTATATGTTCTTTTTAGAACATTTTCTAATGTCACCATCGTTACTTCCAGTTTCTGTTCTAATTTATTTTCAAATTTTAAAGACAATTTACTTTCAGTTTTCAACAAAATAAAACTGCATGCTAAGCTATATTTCACCAAATGTTACTCATTCATTCATACATATACATACATACATACATATATACATATATATACATATATATACATACATATATATACATATATATATATATATATATATATATATATATATATATATATATATATATACATATATATATGTATATATACATATATATACATATACATACATACATACATATATTACATATATATATACATATATATACATACATATACATACAATATATACATATATATATATATATATATATATATATATCATCATCATCGTTTAACGTCCGCTTTCCATGCTAGCATGGGTTGGACGATTTGACTGAGGACTGGTGAAACCGGATGGCAACACCAGGCTCCAGTCTGATTTGGCAGAGTTTCTACAGCTGGATGCCCTTCCTAACGCCAACCACTCAGAGAGTGTAGTGGGTGCTTTTACGTGTCACCCGCACGAAAACGGCCACGCTCGAAATGGTGTCTTTTATGTGCCACCCGCACAAGCCAGTCCAGGGGCACTGGCAACGATCTCGCTCGAAAATCCTACAGGAGCCAGTCAGGCGGTACTGGCAACGGCCACGCTCAAAATGGTGCATCTCATGTGCCACCCGCACAAGAACCAGTCCAGGGGCACTGGCAACGATCTTACTTGGCTTGCCGGGTCTTCTCACGCACAGCCCATTTCCAAAGGTCTCGGTCCGTAGTCATCGCCTCGGTGAGGCCCAATGTACGAAGGTCTTGCCTCACCACCTCAGCCCAGGTCTTCCTGGGCCTACCTCTTCCACGGGTTCCCTCAACTGTTAGGGTGTGGCACTTTTTCACGCAGCTATCCTCCTCCATTCTCACCACATGTCCATACCAGCGCAATCGTCTCTCTTGCACGCCACAACTGATGCTTCTAATGTTCAGCTTTTCTCTCAAGATACTTACACTCTGACGGGTATTCACATTGACATTACACATCCAACGGAGCATACTGGCTTCATTCCTTGCGAGCTTATGTATGTCCTCAGCAGTTACAGCCCATGTTTCACTGCCATGTAGCATGGTTGTTCGTACGCATGCGTCATACAGTCTGCCTTTTACTCTGAGTGAGAGTCCCTTTGTCGCCAGCAGGGGTAAGAGCTCTCTAAACTTTGCCCAGGCTATTCTTATTCTAGCAGCTACACTTTCAGCGCACCCACCCCCACTACTAACTTGGTCGCCCAGATAGCGGAAGCTATCGACTACCTCTAGTTTTTCACCCTGGAATGAGATAGAAGTTGTTTCCTGTTTGTTTGCAGTCTTTATTGCACCTGAACATCTGCCACAAACAAAAACTAACTTGCTAGTTAACCTGCCTTTGATGTTGCTGCACCTCTTATGTGTCCATAGCTTGCACCGGGTACATCTTATAGAGTTACTACCTACTCCTTTTCTACATACTGAGCAGGGCCATCTACCTGAAGGGGTTTGTGTTTTATCTACCTTCCTACTTATTAGGATTTTGGTTTTAGCTAGGTTGACTCTAAGGCCCTTCAATTCTAGACCTTGCTTCCACACCTGAAACTTCTCCTCTAGTTCTGATAGTGACTCCGCAATTAGGGCAAGGTCATCAGCATAGAGGAGCTCCCAGGGGCAACCTGTCTTGAACTCCTCTGTGATTGCCTGGAGGACTATGGTAAATAATAGGGGGCTGAGGACGGAACCTTGGTGGACCCCTACCTCTACCCGGAATTCATTGCTGTACTCATTTCCAACCCTCACCTTACTGGCCGCATCTCTGTACATGGCTCGCACAGCTCTCACTAGCCATTCTTCTATCCCAAGTTTCCTCATTGACCACCAGATAAGGGATCGGGGGACCCTGTCAAAGGCTTTCTCCATGTCAACGAAAGCCAGGTACAGAGGTTTATCCTTGGCTAGGTATTTCTCTTGCAACTGTCTCACTAGAAATAAGGCATCAGTAGTGCTTTTACCTGGCACGAACCCAAACTGCATCTCATCTAAATTGATTCGCTCCCTAATTAGTTGGGCTATGACCCTCTCTGTAACTTTCATAACCTGATCTAACAGCTTGATGCCTCTGTAATTATTTGTATCTAAAGTGTCCCCTTTACCTTTGTAGCAGTTGACTATGATGCTGCTACACCAGTCATAGGGTATGACTCCTTCGTGTATCACCTGGTTCGTAATACGGGTGACTAGGCTATAGCCAACACTGCCAGATATTTTGAGCATCTCTGCAGTGATTCCTGATGGGCCGGGGGCTTTCCCGGTCTTCATACTCTTAATTGCTTTATCTACCCTGGTACTATCAACTCGGATAGCTGGTCCCTCTATTGGGTCGACATAAGGCAGGCTCTCTTTCTCCCATTCATTCTCTTTATTAAGCAATCTATCGTAGTGGCATCTCCAGACCTCTTTCTTTGCATCCTCATTTAATGCAAGCGTACCATCATCCATGCGAACACATTTCTCTCCTACAACATCACTATTCTCTCTCCTACACTGTCTTGCAACCCGAAATACCTCGAGTCTTTGGTCCTCACGGCGCAGAACATTGGCAAATCTTTCCTTATCTGCTTCCCCTCTGGCTAAATAAACCTGTCGCCTAGCCTCCCTTCTGGCACATTGGTACAATTCCCTGCTACCACCGTTCTTCCAGTCCTTCCAAGCTTGTTTCTTTTGTCTAATAGCCCTGTCTACCTCCTTGTTCCACCACCACGTTACTCTATACATACATACATATATACATATATATATGTATATATACACACATATATATATATATATATATATATATATATATATATATATATATATATATATATATATATACACACATATATATAATGGAATACCCAATGTATGGACATGCTAGCCTATCACTTAGGGATATCCCAGAAACAGCTGTAAGACTTCAAATTCACCTTACCCTAATTAAATATTCTAAATGACTTGAGATACTTGTCCTGTCTTGTTTTTTGTTCTTTTTTCCTCTAATATATATATTTATATATATATATATATATATATATATATATATATATATATATACTCACACACACACACTCACATGCACACATATATACATATATATATTGAGAAAAAACTCTTCAGAATTTTGTAAAAAAATCCTTTTATTTCTTCATTATTATTAGTGCTTTTGTTCTATACATGTTTGTACATATATACACACACTCACAGACATATATATATATATAAATTTATATTACATTATCATTATGATTCATTTTGTTCATCATGCACAAGCATGTGTGTATTCATCACAATTTTATTTATTTTATACAATTTTAGAAAAATTGAAGCATATCTTTGACTATTCCAGAATGTATTGATCTTATTTTGTGTATGACTTTTGACATACTTTGTATATTTGAAAAAAAAAAACAGTAGAAATGGATTTTCTGACAATTTCTTCACTTTAATAATTAGCTGTTTATAATTCATTAGGTGTTTACCATTCATAAACACCTAATGATTTATAAACATCTAATTAATAAAGGGGAAAAATTATAAGAAAATCCATTTCTACTCGTTTTTTTTTTTTTTTCAAAATACACATACACACACACATTATGTATATGTATATGTGTATATATATATATATATATATATATATATATATATATATATATATATATATATATATACACACACATACACGAAAGTATGTGTGTTCTTTACCCTGTGTTTGTGCCCTGTCACCGACACCACCACTTAACAACTTAGTT
>NC_142944.1:1447608-1450108 GCF_046866305.1 Octopus bimaculoides
CGCAAGGAATGAAGCCAGTATGCTCCGTTGGATGTGTAATGTCAATGTGAATACCCGTCAGAGTGTAAGTATCTTGAGAGAAAAGCTGAACATTAGAAGCATCAGTTGTGGCGTGCAAGAGAGACGATTGCGCTGGTATGGACATGTGGTGAGAATGGATGAGGATAGCTGCATGAAAAAGTGCCACACCCTAACAGTTGAGGGAACCCGTGGAAGCGGTAGGCCCAGGAAGACCTGGGCTGTGGTGGTGAGGCAAGACCTTCGTACATTGGGCCTCACCGAGGCGATGACTACTGACTGAGACCTTTGGAAATGTGCTGTGCATGAGAAGACCCGGCAAGCCAAGTAAGATCGTTGGCAGAGCCCCTGGACTGGCTCTTGTGCGGGTGGCACATGAGATGCACCATTTTGAGCGTGGCCGTTGCCAGTACCGCCTGACTGGCTCCCGTAGGATTTTCGAGTGAGATCGTTGCCAGTGCCCCTGGACTGGCTTGTGCGGGTGGCACATAAAAGACACCATTTCGAGCGTGGCCGTTTTCGTGCGGGTGACACGTAAAAGCACCCACTACACTCTCTGAGTGGTTGGCGTTAGGAAGGGCATCCAGCTGTAGAAACTCTGCCAAATTAGACTGGAGCCTGGTGTTGCCATCCGGTTTCACCAGTCCTCAGTCAAATCGTCCAACCCATGCTAGCATGGAAAGCGGACGTTAAACGATGATGATGATGATGATGATATGTCAGGCTTTTTTTATTTTCCATCTACCACATCCACTTTCAAGGCTTTGTTCAGCCCAAGGCTATTGTAGAAGGCACATGCTCAAGGTGCCACACAGTGGAAATGAACCTGGAACCATGTGGTTAAGGAACAAGCTTCTTACTACACAGCCACTCCTGCACCTATATATATATATATACATACGTGTGTGTGTGTGTGTGTGTGTGTTATCATAATAGATAATTAGGATAAATCCCAGCTGTTTCCTTTTGAAACACATCTGCTTATTCTATTATTACAATCAATATGTATCCACTGTCACTGTTGTGTATATATATATATATATATATATATATATATATATATATATATATATATATATATATATATATATGTATATATTAAAATCAAGAATTATGGAAACTTTATTGGCAGAATCATTGCATAACAAAACAGGAAAGTGGAAATGATTTAGTATTATTTATTCTCCATTAAATGCGTTTTGTTTATTAATAGGATGCAACGTCCAACTAGCTGGACGTCATTTCCCTCTTTTCTCACCTCTCGACATTTTTTCTCTTCTACTATTTTCTTATCTTCTATTTTTTCTGTATCCTTTCAAAATTTCTCCCAGGCATTACCCATAACAATTCATTTTGGCCTAATGGCCCTTAATGTTTGTCTTCATCAATTGTTTACTCTGTATGTCCATTCTGTTGTTGTTTGTTCATTTGAAGCCTTAACTCCCCACAAATTTTATATTATAAAAATTTCTGGATGCTGCTGTCTTATGAAGTTTTCCTATCTTGTTGTTAAAAGCACAAAATAGGCAGTAATAAACAGTCGATAACTGATGAGTAGTCATCTTCTTTTGGTATTTTGTCCTATACTTTTCTCTCATATGTTTACGCATTTTTCACTCATTGTTGATGTCTTGTACTTAATGTGTATTTTTTTTTTTATAATTGAACGCCATGCATTCAGACTTTGTTCACAGTAAGTTCTTACATTAATATACAATTCTTGCAACTCCACACTCTTTCTCTCTATCCCTCTATAATCCTCGATGCTTTCCTGGATGGTCTCCTTGTTTAAGTTAGTGAATGCTGCCATAATCTTTGCCTTCAATTCATCTTTGGTGTTACAAGGAGTTTTGTTGGTCTCTCGCTCAACTACACCACATAATCAAGGGGGTTGCAGTTTAGGGAGTTAGATGGCCAGGTGTTAGTGGTGATGTAGTGGCAGAAATTGTCTAACAGCCATGACTGGGGGGTTCCATCTACCAAATCCACTCACAAGGCTTTGTTCAGCCTGAGGCTATAGTAGAAGACACTAAACCCAGAACCATGTGGTTGGTAGGCAAGCTACTTACCCTACTGCCACTCCTGCTTCAGCTACTTACCACACACCCACTATATGTGTGTGTGTGTGTGTGTATCTATGTATATAAACGTTTAATATACTTTGAAGTATATTATTGTTGCATAATAATGATATACGATGTACCTACAGGTTACTAATACACATGTATATATATAGTGAGAATTTACAAACATACAAAAGATGAAGACGGGTGTGTAAACAACAAACAGATGTATTAGTAACAGATATATATATATATATATATATATATATATATATATATATATATATATATATATATATATATATATATATATATACAAATATTTACAACTCCATAAAATTTGAGGGAATAACTGTAATTTAGGCAATCAGCTTGTTATGTATGAATGTTTATGTGTATGTACATAGATTTGATTATTG
>NC_142944.1:1460108-1462608 GCF_046866305.1 Octopus bimaculoides
GGAACAAATACAAAGACACACACACATATGCATGCGTGTGTATGTATATATGTATATATATATATATATATATATATATATATATATATATATATATATATATATGAAGGACTTCCTTCAGTTTCTGTCCCTCAACTCCACTCACAAAACTTTGTTTGTCTCAGGATTGCAGCAAAAGATACTTGCTCAACATGCCATGCCTTAGGATTGAACCCAGAACTGTGTTTGGGAAGCAAAGTTCTAACCACACTGCCATGCCCGTGCCTATAGCTATGCTCACACCAATGCCTATGCTATTGTTGGACAGACAGACAAAAATCTCAATTCATGCTTGTATATGAAGTTTAACATTAGCTAAAAATGGATTACCGTTCTTTATTTGTATTTCAGCTCCTCAATAATTTGGTTAATGAAATGATTCTATAATGGATAATGTTTGAATATAAAGATCTCACGGTACTTAGAAAATACCAACAGCTCAATTAAGTGGAAATCAGTTTAATTCTTCTTTTGATAATTCATAAATTTCCACTATCTGATATTAATAAATTTATCTCCCTTGTTTATGTTTAAAAAATTTTGATTACTCCCAGAGGGAGGTTGTGTTTTCTAATTGCAAGGATAACCAAACATTTTTCAACACATTATAAAACATATGCAAAAGCACTGTCGGCCTTCTGATTAGGGTATTGAATTCACAAATTCAAGATCCTTGTTTCAATTCCCAAATAGGAAGTGTGTTGTCTTCTTGACCAAAGTGCTTTATTTCAAGTAGTTTCCATTCCACTCAGCTGTAAATGGGTCCCCCTGAAACCGACTGGCAATCCATTCAGGACGAATGTGAATGTCAGCCTGCTCACCAAGGTGGCAGCAGGGTGGCATCACTCAAAGCTTATACAAGGAAGCACACTGTGACAAATGGTGTGTGACAACATGCGATGATAGTGTAGTCGGAACAGTAATACAGTGATAGTACCCATGTGAAACTCTCCTTTACATGTACTTAGCAGTCACGGTCATGTGGTTTTAGGTTCAGTCCCATAGCAAGGAAGCACCATGGGCTTGTGTTTTCTACTTAAGGCTTCAACTGAGCAATGCTATGTGAAAGAATTTTGAAAAGAGAAACAGCAGGAACATGAAATGAACATATGTGTGTGTGTGTGTGCATGTGTGTGTGTGTGTGTGTGTCTGACTGTCGTGTGTGTGTATATATATATACACATACGCATATATAAATAAATACATATATCCTTATGCATATGAATACATACAAATATAAACATATTCATATATATATATATATATATATATATATATATATATATATATATATTTAAATTTAAATAATAAGGGTAAAAATTGATATTAATTAGATTAATATCAATTGGCTGGAACTTTGAAGTCACTGTTCAGTTTAATGTAAAATTGTTTTTACTATAACATAAAAGCAAACATTAATAAATATATATATATATATATATATATATATATATATATATATATATATATATATATATATATATATATATATATATATATATATATGTATATATATATATATCATCATATGTGATGGACTGCTGAAATCTACAAGTTTTTTTATTCTCTCTCTGTTTATTTTCTCTTATTCTTTTCTGTTAAAGAGCATAGACTCAAAATGTAAAAGACATTTTCATTTTCCTGAGCGTCAAATTAATACACTTGCTTATTGTGCCTACACCTGTTTTGTCTTGTTTTTCTGTAAATTTCAACTATTTATACACACACACACACACACACACACATACATAGACATGTACATATATACATATATATGAGCTATATATATATATATATATATATAACATTCAATAAGATTCAGTAGATTGTGGTCGCCAGCATCCAGCATCTTGTATAGAATACTCGAAGGAAAAAATAATTGATCAGTAAAATTTATCAATCAATACATAAGATACACTTCATCCCATACCCATATCACAAAATTAATGATCTGACCTTGATGCAAAGACATATGCATTACAACTTCATTGTTAATACGCAATAACTAAAATTATGAAGGAAAAGAATGACATTGTAGTTAATCACTACACACATTTCCAAAGTGGAAAAAAAGAAATTATCTCATGAGTTTAAAATAACAAAAATTATGAAGTTAGTTTAAATTCCTGAAATGGGTTTTTCCACTTTGAACACATGTAAAGTGCTCCACTGCATTTACCCATTCCTTTCCTCCATTATTTATGTGTATACACATATATACTGATAATCTACTATGAAGTCATATATATACTTATATTCTCAAGTGTGTAGTTTCAAAATTCATTGTAGCCATAAAGTAAACAAAAACTGGACAAAGAAACCCTCCTCAAAAGAAAAAAACAAATGAAGTATTTAATTCCATCTATCATCTCCGCCCACCTGGTAGTGGGGTCATGGTTATGGAGTCCTCCTCAAACATCTCCCCTATAGGTTCCTATCAGAAGCAACCATAATTTTCTGG
>NC_142944.1:1467251-1482251 GCF_046866305.1 Octopus bimaculoides
AAATTTTGTTGGGTTGAATTTGAAGGAACAGGTGTGGCTGTGTTTTAAGAAGTTTCCTTCCTGACTAAATAGTTCCAGGTTCAGTCACACACACAGACACACATGTACATGCACGCATACTCACACACACACTAATACATACTTGGAATCATGCACACTCTGTGCAAGCATACACACAAAAACACAATGCAGTAACGGACCAATTATTCAGTAAGGCTGAGATCAGAAATGTCCTGGGCTTCTGGATACAGCCTAAATATATACTTAAAATATACAGTAAATCTATGATAAGCAAGGAGCTTAAAATTCACTTAAAATTCTTAAAATCTATCAAACTGTACCATGAATACAGTCTATTGTTTATAGGATGAAAATTAAACAAAGAAATGTATACAACATGATTTTATTTAATAGACACAGGTAGAGATATTTATTTCAATTCTAAAGGTTCCGTCCTCAGCCCCCTATTATTTACCATAGTCCTCCAGGCAATCACAGAGGAGTTCAAGACAGGTTGCCCCTGGGAGCTCCTCTATGCTGATGACCTTGCCCTAATTGCGGAGTCACTATCAGAACTAGAGGAGAAGTTTCAGGTGTGGAAGCAAGGTCTAGAATTGAAGGGCCTTAGAGTCAACCTAGCTAAAACCAAAATCCTAATAAGTAGGAAGGTAGATAAAACACAAACCCCTTCAGGTAGATGGCCCTGCTCAGTATGTAGAAAAGGAGTAGGTAGTAACTCTATAAGATGTACCCGGTGCAAGCTATGGACACATAAGAGGTGCAGCAACATCAAAGGCAGGTTAACTAGCAAGTTAGTTTTTGTTTGTGGCAGATGTTCAGGTGCAATAAAGACTGCAAACAAACAGGAAACAACTTCTATCTCATTCCAGGGTGAAAAACTAGAGGTAGTCGATAGCTTCCGCTATCTGGGCGACCAAGTTAGTAGTGGGGGTGGGTGCGCTGAAAGTGTAGCTGCTAGAATAAGAATAGCCTGGGCAAAGTTTAGAGAGCTCTTACCCCTGCTGGCGACAAAGGGACTCTCACTCAGAGTAAAAGGCAGACTGTATGACGCATGCGTACGAACAACCATGCTACATGGCAGTGAAACATGGGCTGTAACTGCTGAGGACATACGTAAGCTCGCAAGGAATGAAGCCAGTATGCTCCGTTGGATGTGTAATGTCAATGTGAATACCCGTCAGAGTGTAAGTATCTTGAGAGAAAAGCTGAACATTAGAAGCATCAGTTGTGGCGTGCAAGAGAGACGATTGCGCTGGTATGGACATGTGGTGAGAATGGAGGAGGATAGCTGCGTGAAAAAGTGCCACACCCTAACAGTTGAGGGAACCCGTGGAAGAGGTAGGCCCAGGAAGACCTGGCTGAGGTGGTGAGGCAAGACCTTCGTACATTGGGCCTCACCGAGGCGATGACTACGGACCGAGACCTTTGGAAATGGGCTGTGCGTGAGAAGACCCGGCAAGCCAAGTAAGATCGTTGCCAGTGCCCCTGGACTGGTTCTTGTGCGGGTGGCACATGAGATGCACCATTTTGAGCGTGGCCGTTGCCAGTACCGCCTGACTGGCTCCTGTAGGATTTTCGAGCGAGATCGTTGCCAGTGCCCCTGGACTGGCTTGTGCGGGTGGCACATAAAAGACACCATTTCGAGCGTGGCCGTTTTCGTGCGGGTGACACGTAAAAGCACCCACTACACTCTCTGAGTGGTTGGCGTTAGGAAGGGCATCCAGCTGTAGAAACTCTGCCAAATCAGACTGGAGCCTGGTGTTGCCATCCGGTTTCACCAGTCCTCAGTCAAATCGTCCAACCCATGCTAGCATGGAAAGCGGACGTTAAACGATGATGATGATGATGATGATGATTATCTTTAATTTTTATCAATCCATTAAAAAAAAAAAAAAAAACCAAAACACTTTATGCACATTAAACCAACTTCAAAAACAGGGTGTGTTTGTTTATTCAACAGACGGTAAAGGATATTGCATGGTATTACATGATATTCCTGGATTTGTGGAAATTTCAGAATTCTGGAAGCTGGATAAATGGTCTGGTACATTATTCCTGTGTCTCTACTGCCTCTGCAAAACGGTGAAAAGAAACAAAACCACCCACACTCACATATTCAATTTATACTCTAACACACACACACACGCGCGCGCAGACAGACATACCTAACATTACTAAGATAACAAAAAGAAGCTAAAATATGTTACGTATTTCTTTATCAGAACACACACACCCATATTAAGAGACATACATACATATGCACAGTTATACATACACATGCATACATATGTTTGTGTATATGTACATAGTGCTATCTTCTGTTTGTTTCAGTCACTGGACTGTGACCATGCTACAGCACTGCCTTGAGGGGTTTAAGTCAAGCAAATTAACTCCATTATTTCCTTTTTGTTTTGTGCTTGATATTTACTCTATTGGTCTCTTTCTGCTGAACTGCTAGGTTATGGGAACATAGGACAACACTGGTTGTCAAGTAGTCTGGTGGACTAACTCACGCACACACAAACACACACTCACACACACACACACACACACATATACCAGGCTCACAAGGTTTTTGTTGGCCTGGGGCTATATCAGAAGAGACTTGCTGAGGGTAATGTGTACTGGGACTGAGGGAGTGTATTCAACACTACATGGTTGGGAAGCAAGCTCCTTAACCACACAGCTACACCTGGTGATGCAAACAGCAAACAGAGTTTATAACAAGGGACTATATATTGTTTGTATTTTTGATAATCGGCAGAAGTTAGGGAGTCATTCAAGAGCCAAGGGTTTTGTGCATTGACACTTTTCAAACTGGTTTCATATCGATGGCATTGCATTTATGTTGTCATCGTCATCATCATCATTATCATAACATCTACTTTTTCATGCTTGCATCAGTTAACAGGATTTATTTTGAAACAGATTTTCTACACCTGGGTGCTCTTCCTGTCACTAACCCTCACATGTTTCCAAAAGCAAGGTAACATTTCTCCATGACCTGACATATTCTCATAGAGTATTGTAAATGAATGATGACACTGCTTGTACGACAGTGACACTCATTTACAACTATCACATGATGTCAAGACAAGGACACACAATCACCCCCCCCCCCCCCCACACACACACATGCAGAAATCATCACCATCATCATCAAACCATCCTATCTATGCTGGCATGAGTTTGATGGTTTAACAAGGAATTAATGAGCAGCAGAACTGCATTGTGTTTCACTGTCATCTTTGGCTTACACATACATACATACATACACACACACACATATATGTATGTATGTGTGTATATATATATATATATATATGTGTGTGTGTGTGTGTGTGTGTGTGTGTGTGTGTATGTGTGTGTGTGTATGTGTGTGTGCGTGTGTGTGTGTGTGTGTGCGTGTGTGCGTGTGTGTGTGTGCATATATATAAATATAATGATGATAGTAATAGTTAAGTAACCAAAAGATGGATTTGGTATTAGTCTTTATGTTGTATGACGATTGTTTATTATTATTATTATCTCAACTAACACTGAGGAATCCCTGGAGTAGATCCAACGAAAATATAACTCAACTGCAAATGACACCAGGTAGCCTAAACTGTGCCTGTGCTTTACTCAACACTTCAACACACTAATTGACATATGCCCATTAGTCCAGTATATATATATATATATATATATATAGCTCTCCTCTTTGTCAGGTCTAATCAAATCTTCCAACCCATGCCAGCATGGAAAACAAATGATGTTGATGTATTATATATATATATATATATATATATATATACTTCCCCAGACACAGTAAGAAGCTTGCTTTCCAACCACATGGCTCTGGGTTCAGTCCCACTGCGTGGCACCTTGGGCAAGTGTCTTCTACTATAGCCTTGGGCTAACCAAAACCTTGTGGATGGATTTGGTAAGCGGAAACTGAAAGAAGCCCAAGCATGGCACACACACACTTATTGGGCTTCTTTCATTTTCCATCTACCAAATCCACTCACAAGGCTTTGGTTGGTGCCAGCCTATAGTAGATGGCACGTGCCCAAGGTGCCATGTAATGGCACTGAAACAAAGACCACATGGTTGTGAAGCAAGTGTCTGAACCATAAAACCATTCTTCTGCCTTATATAAGAATTGCTTAATACATGAGTTAAGTAGGTGCTAAATGAAGCAATTACTTTTGCTCATGTTATTATGCTATACTTTACATTTTTACATATATAAGTATACTTTCCCCATACTAAACTGTTGGGTAAAGTATGTTATATGTTAACTTGTTTGCAAACCACTCTTTCTTCCTACTATCAGGGTGTTCACACATTCTCATTTTATGTTCACTCCCAAATATTCACGTGTATTCTTGAATTTCAAGCAAAAATCAGAAAAACAGTGTGCCATGGTGAAATTAAGATTAGGATTTCTGGCAGAGTGTACCACATGAATAAAACATCTGAAACTTTAGTTCATATGTACTTTATTTCATATCTCTATGCCATCATACCAACACAAGTTCTACCAGTTCAAACCACATTTATACCACACTGCATACCATCATACAAACATTGAGTCTACCTGATATGGTGATGGGTCTATGTCTGCAACATACCACACACCATAATGTCAACAATTAGATCTACCAATTCTGATGGTGATAATTTTATGTACCACACTACTAAGGATGTTCTGGCTTTGGTCTTGAAACTGCATCAGACAGTGGATCCCTGGTTCAAAAGTCCCAGGGTTTTCAAGAGTATGGAACCACCTCATTGCTACTATTGTTCCCAAATCTACCCAGATCGGTTGTTGTAGGATCTGTCAGGGTACCAGCTATGAGTTAAATAGCATGCTATGGAAGAAACTCAAAGAACAAACCCTCACTGTTTGGGAATGTCTTCAGAAGGGAAAAACTAGGGGAGTTAACCTTGATGCACCTGTGCCAGTGGCATGTTAAAAACACCCACTACGCTCTCGGAATTGTTTGTGTTTGGAAAGGCATCCAGCTGTAGAAACCTTGCCAGATCAGATTGGAGCCTGGTGCAGCCACTGGCTCTCCAGACCTCAGTCAAACCATCCAACCCATGCCAGCATAGAAAACGGACGTTAAAAGATGATGATGATTATAATGATGATACATATACACACATATATATAAATATGTATATATACACACATACACACACATGATTGACCGCTAGCTCCAAAAGTCATTTTATTCTCTTTCTGTTTATTCCCTCGTGTTCCTTTCCATGGAAGAGTGGAGGCTCAAAACGCAAAATACTTTCTCACCTTATTGACCGTTAACCTAATACACCTGTTTGTTGTTTATACACCTGTCTTCATCTTTTATTTTTCTGTAAATTTCAATTATTTATATATATATATATATATATATATATATATATATATATATATATATATACATACATACACACACACACACACACACACACATATATATATATATATATATATATATATACATGCATAGCCTGGATGATTACTTTTTGAGTTAATATGTTTCAGATTAGAGTTAGGTTTATGATAAGGTCTGTAATTATCAGTAATTAAATTGAAGGTGACATCTAGGAAGTTGACAGATTCATGTTCATTTACTGTGGTGATAGATAAACCAAAGTTAATTCAAAAAAAAACCATGGAAATTTTTTTCTGTATAGATCCAATTTCCTATTTCAATCGTCACTATATAAACTCCCAGTAATCTCCAGAAAGTCACTCCCTAACTTATACAGAATGTAAATGCCTACAATATCCATAACTTCAGCGGAAATCCCCAGCCCCCATAGGAATATCAAAACCATCATAACTATTCTTTCTAACCCAAAACTTATTCTCAAATTCAATAACAGATCTTCTAGCCGTTAAAATGATCTTAATTTCATCCATACTTGGGTCAGTATTACTCTTAGCAAATATTAGGGCCTTGTTAACTTTGGTTTATCTATCACCATAGTAAATGAATATGAATCTGTCAACTTCCTAGATGTTAACTATAATTTAATTACTGATATTTACAAACCTTATCATAAACCTATATATATATATATATATATATATATATATATATATATATATATATATATATATATACATATATATATATATATATATATATATATATATATATATATATATATATATATATATATATATATATATATATATATATATATATATATATATATATATATATATATATATATATATATATATATATATATATATATATATATATATATATATATATATATATATATATATATATATATATATATATACATATATATATATATATATATATATATATATATATATATATATTTAATTATATGTATTTATTTTATCCTAATAAATATTAATTCGGATAGAATAAATGGGTTAATAGAAACCAAGGTAGCAAAGATCACAAAATAACTGTGGTGTAATTCCTGTTGGTGAGGCAGAAACTCCTTGATATTTTGGGTATTTAAGTATATATAAAAATTTAAGGAATGGAGTAAACGCATGTTATAACTGCATACTTTATTCCGACAAATGTTTCGAAGAATTACAATTTATGCGATCCATATGAATCGTCGATGTTAAAAATGTAAACTTCTCCTCAGGGAAATGCATGGGAATCATCCTAAACGTAAGACATTATGACCGAGTATGATAACTATAGTTGACCCTAACCCTATACATATATATATATACATATATGGCACTTTGCCATCATCTCTCTCCTCTTATCTCTTGCACTCTTGCTGTATTCCACTCTCCCTCTCTCTCTCTCTCTCTCTTGCCAAGTAACCTTGTACCTCCTCTACATCAAGACACCTGTTTCTGTCTTCGTTCCTGATCTCTCAATTTCTCTCTCTCTGGCTGGCTAACCACGTACTTCCTCTATAACAAGACATCTGTCCTTCTGTCTCACTCTAACCTTTCATCATCTGACATAAGATCACTTCCTCTAATGCCCCCTCCCCTCTTGAAAGTGTTTATGTTGAAAGTACTTGGTGACCTTGTCAGTACAGGTGCCACTTGAAAAGCATCCTATCAACACTGTAAAGTGATTGGTATTCAGAAGGGCATCCAGCTGTAAAACCTTGCCAAAACTGACCTCACCTGTGTTCATGTCATGTAAAAAGCACTCAGTCCACCTTGCTGAGTGGTTGGTGTTAGGAAGGACATCCAGCTGTAAAAATCATGCCAAAACAGTCACAGAAGTCTGGTGCAAGCTTCTGCCTGGCCAGCTTCAATCAAACCATCCCACCCATGCCAGCATAGAAAGCAGACTTTTAGCGAAGATGATATCTTACACACACACACACACACACACACACACATGCCCAAACACACACACATACACAAATGCACAGACACATGTACGTATATATATATGTGTATGTATCTGTATGCGTACGTGTATATTTATGTATATATATGTGTGTGTGTGTGTGTATATATATATGTGTGTGTGTGTATATATATTTATGTATATATATGTGTGTGTATATATATCTGATGTATTCATATATATATATATATATATATATATCTTATGTATACATACACACACACACACACACACACACACACACACATATATATATATATATATATATATATATATCCTATGTATGCATAAACATACTGGCAACAACTCTGGCTCATTGAATGTAGTGTGTAGGCTATATTAGATTAAAATTGAAACAATGAATATATTATGAACACTGAACAAAGTTGGTGGATGAAATAACGTTATCAGTGACATGGATACTATTAAAAGAAACAAAATTAACTTAAACTGAATGAATCATCAGAGCATTTGCCATCAGCACAATTTACTGAGAGCCTCTATGCTAACGTCGGTTAGCCCAGGGGCTGGTAAATTCATTTCAGCTGCTGCTGTTGCTGAGAATTCAAGTTAAACTTCACCTGCCTTTCAATGTGAAATCAATGACATAATAGCGTGTGTCTGCTGGATTAAGGTTGACCTTAGAACAACAACAACAACAGCAGCAGCAACAAATATTGATGATTTCCTACCCACAATTAATAGAATGCTGATGAGATAATAATACGCTGATATGCAACAAATCTGTATCTGTCTCTGCTTGTCCTTCTATATCGATGTCTGTCCGTCTCTATTTCTATGTTTCCATCTATTTATTTACCTACATCAGTCTTATCAAATATTTTCTTGATAACTTACCTCTCAACCATGTAGTCTTAGGCTGCAGTCAACCGAAGCTTTGTGTGAGTGGATTTGGTAGACAGAAACTGAAAGAAGCCCATCATGTGTGTGTGTGTGTATGTATGTGTCTGTGTTTTGTCCTCTACCACTGTTTGACTACCAGTATTGCTTTGTTTACATCCCTGTAACTTAGCTGTTTATCAAAAAGAACTGACAGAATAAGTACCAAGCCTAAAAAAATATGTACTGGAGTTGATTTGTTCACTGAAAAACCCTTCAAGGTGGTGCCCCAGCATGGCCACAGTGCAAAGACTGAAACAAGTAAAAGATAAAAAATAGTGTATTTTCTTATTTCATTTAATTTTTATTGTTGTGAAATGTGCAGTAGTGACATTAAGCGAGAAAGAGACAGCACAGATTGGAGTGGAGCCAACTGCTAAAAACAACTGGCATGTTTTGGCCTTGTTTGACCTCCTCAGTGGAGCATATTCAACTTAGTTTCCAAGGAATCTGTTTAAGTTTATATCTATATTTATATAAGTATGTTTCTTCTTCATCATCATCATCATCATCATCATTTAACGTCTGTTTTCCATGCTAGCATAGGCTGGGTAGTTTGACTGGAAATGGCAAATTAGAAGACTGCCAAGCTCTACTGTTTTCTGCTTTGGCATGGTTTCTGCAGCTGGATGTCCTTCCTAATACCAACCATTTTACAAAATGTACCCCGGGGTGCTTTTTACATGGCACCCATAGTAGTGGGGTCCCCAAGTGGAGTAGTAGTATTGAGGGATGTGGTTATGTGTCAAAATACATGGCCACCTACGGAGGGAAAGGGAGGAGAGAGAGATGGTGAAGATGTGAGTGGGGAATACACTGAGTTAGAAGGAAGTGTACATAAATGGAAGAAGACAAAGGATTGGATAAGGGTGGGTGAAGTTAGTGAGAGAGATTTTGAAAGAAGAGTGGGAGGTGGTGGAGAGAATGTAGTGGGTGGGGGAGAAAGAGAGAATCATCAAGGACAGGTTCATGTGGGAGATAGAAGGGAGGGGGAATACAATAAATTATGAACATGGGGGGAGGGAGAGGGGGTTGTGAGTGAGAGATTTGTCAGGGACACGTGTGCAGGGGGTGGATAAACAATATGGCTTTGTGAGCAGACAATAAAGCTGATGATGATAAATGCATAAATGGAAATTTATAAATAGAGATACATATATATATATATATATATATATATATATATATATATATATATAGTGATAGAAAAAGGCAAACAGAAGCAGAGACACATCATCATCATCATTGGCGTTTTCCTATGTCCATTTTTGTGTGCTGGCATAGGTTGGTCAGGGTTTATTGTGGAAGATTTTCTACGACCAGTCACAGACCTTCCCCTGTTTCCAATGAAAGTTATTTCCTCACAAGTAAATATGTTTTCACAGAAGATTAGAAATGAATGGCTCCACTTGTATGGCAGTGACACTCATTTACAAATATTGCAGCATATCAAGATAGAGATTTAAATAAACGCTCTCTCTCTCTCTCTCTCTCTCTCTCTCCCCCCCCCACACACACACACACATACACACACACTCACACGACGAGCTTCTTTTAGTCTTTGTCTATCAAATCCAGACACAAGGCTTTGGTCGGTAGAAGACACTTGACCAAGGTGCCACACAGTGGGACTGAAACCTGAATAATGTGGTTGAGAAGCAAACTTCTTATCACACAGCCACACCTTTGCCTGTCTGTTATAGATTGACACATTATTATCTCATGAACATTGTATTATTATTGGATAGAAAATCATCGATACTTGTTGCTGCTGTTGTCTAGTCTTAGGTCAACCCTAAACTGGCAGACATATGTCATTGATTGCAGATTATTCAACGTGTCCTTTTTTAAGATGGAGTTTTAGCTGCTGTTTCTAGTTTCCCTGTAGAAATCTCTCTCAACTATAGGGTGCTATTTGAGGGAGATTTGGCTGCTATTTCTACCAGGTCTATCTTCCATGTAGAGGTCTCCCTCATTGGTTGATACATACATATATACATAGATAAGAGAGTAGGGTGTGATTTGAGGGAGATTTGGTTGCTATTTCTACCAGCTCTAGCTACCACGTAGAGGTCTCCCTCATTGGTTCATACATACATACATATATACATAGATAAGAGAGTAGGCTGTGATTTGAGGGAGATTTGACTGCTATTTCTAGCAGGTCTAGCTACCATGTAGAGGTCTCCCTCATTGGTTCATACATACATATAAACATAATTAAGACAGTAGGGTATAATTTAAGGGAGATTTGGCTGTTATTTCTACCACCACCATATAGAAGTCTCCCTCATTGGCTCATACATATATACATACATATATAAGACAGTAGGGTATGATTTGAGAGCAATTTGGCTGCTATAACAACCAAATCTTCATTTCTATCTAACATTCTTGTTTTCTTTGCTATTCTTTCTCTTAGGCAGCTGACCCTTTTGACAGAATTAATAATAGACTCTTACCTTAAATATAGTCTCTCCCCCAACCCCATTTTTACCCATTAAGACTGTTCTCTGTTAATCCAGTTGTTTGCATCTGGGGTATCATGACACCCTGGTGTGAGGTTTTTGAATTTTGCACAATTGACAAAATACACCAAAACTGGTGTCAAGGAGACAGTGAGAAAGATGTCTTCAAGTGTTGTATTCCACTGGCTTTTAATCTTTTTCCTTTTTGTTATGGAATGGTGGGATGTGGATAGGTGGGGTGTGGATAGGTGGGGTGTGGATAGGTGGGGTGTGGATAGGTGGGGTGTGGATAGGTGGGGTGTGGATAGGTGGGGTGTGGATAGGTGGGCTGTGGATAGGTGGGGTGCATCTGCTGCCCATGGTTTTCTTGTCTTATTCAACTTTTATCCTTTATTTGTTTCAGTCATAATGGCTGTTTGATAAGAAGCTTGTTTCTCAAACTACATAGTTTTGAGTTCAGTCCTACTGCATGGCACTTTGGGAGACAACAAGCACACACACAAGCATGTGCGCACACACACACACACACACACACACACACTTATGTCAGCCTGTATGTATATATGTATATGATGAGCTTCTTTCAGTTTCCATCCACCAAATCCACTCACATGGTTTGGTTGGCCTGAGGCTATAGAGGAGACTTACCCAAAATGCCATGCAGTAGAACTGAAACTGGAACCATGTGGGTTCGGAAGCAAACTTCTTACCACATAGCGATGCTTATACAAAGAATAAACGACCATAAACTGCATGTTAACCCTTCCATCTTAAAACAGTAAAATACTTAATTTAGGGGCTGCTGGCATAAGTCACTTGTAATGGTTTACAAAATGTCTTGTGAAACAGAAGTGAAGGGGCTGCTTCTATAAAAGATAAACTTAGACATATTTCTACCAAAATTGGCCCAGGTTGTTTAACTTAGAAGCACCACTTCATAGGTAGCCATTTTTAGTTAAGTTTTGTGGTATCGTGGCCCATTCTAGTAGGGAATTATTATTGAATGAGATGTATTCAAGTATAGGTGGCTTATCTTGTATCCCTTGAAAAAATTTGTCCAAATTTTGTTTGAAGGTAATGGAGGCTTTTTCTTTGATTTGTTTTGAGATAATATTAAATAGAGTAAGGCCTGTTGAGGAAGAGAAAACGTGTTGCAGAGTATTTATGTGTTGTGGGCCTGAATTGTGTAGGAGGTCTATGACATGGGGTCCCGCCTTTGGATAAATTCTGAATTTGATGTTTTGATATAAAATATGATATAAAACTGGTTGTCAAGGAGGATTAATTGATCTGTGGTAAAACATACAGATAAATAAATTCCAGTAGTGTGAGGTACAGATAAAAAGATAAGAGTTTTTCAGGTGCATAGATAATACGTGTAGATTTGCTGAACCCCAGATGTTAGACTGATGTTAAATCAAATCAGTTCATTCTGAATCTTTTTCTGTCTCCCTCATATAGTATTTTCATGTACATTCACCTATTGTTTGTTCTTTGTTATCTATCCCTATAAAATCCTGCATAAACAACACATCTATTTCTTGATATATTGAACTTCTGGATATGTTATTTTATAATTATACACGCATAAACATGTGTGAGCGTGTGTATAAATTAAAGTTTGGTTTTATGTCAAGATACATGTAAAAATGATTTAACATGAAATTGGAGAATCACTCAATTTTTTGTTGAGCTTGTTAAACTTTTACAAAGAAAATGTTGACAGTAACTTTGAAATTTATACATACATGCAATTTATGCATGTGTGTATATATATATCATCATCATTATCATGATCCTCATTTAATGTCTGTCTTCTGTGCTGGCATGGATTGGACTATATATATATATATATATATAAATAATGCATGTATATATACATGTATATACATATGCATATGTATTATCTATATATCTATGAATATATGCATACATATATATGTATATATGTATATACCAATATGTAAGTATGCTCATATGGATGTATACATGTATGTATATATGGATATATATATACGTATAAACCTATGTATACCCACACATATGTATCCACACACACATAACACTTGGTGCTGTTTATTTAAGTAGAAGGGGACAACGCTGTATTGAAGAAAAGTGCAAGAGTGGAATTTTCCACAGGATACGACGACCAGAGAACTTTACCCATGAATCATCAGCTAAATTGTTTATCATCACTTGCAGCCAGCGCAAATATACATGGTGCAGTGCACAGCTGCACACACACACACACGCGCACACACACGCACACACTCTCTCTCTCTCTCTCTATTTTTCTATCCCCCCTCTCTCTCTCTATTTAAACCTGACTGTGTTTTTTCCCCCCACATCACTGTATCATTTCCTCACACATAATATCTATATCTCCATTAATTATTTCTCTCTCTCTCTCTCTCACTTTCTCTTTATCCTCTCTGTTTTCTCTTTCTCTCTTTCTCTCTCCACGACTCTTTCATTCTCTGTCTTTCTTAACTATTGAGATAGACTCTCTGTCTCTCTCAACTATTCTCTCTCTATCCATTCACTTATCTATCTATCTATCTATCTATCTATCTATCTATCTATCTATCTATCTACCTATCTATCCATCAATTTGTGTGTGTGTGTGTGTGTATGCATCTGACTGTCTGTCCATCCATCAGTCCGACAGTCCATCCATCTATCTAGTTATCCCTCTCACTCCTCCCTTACTCTCTCCCTCTCTCCCTTTCTCTCTCTCTCTACATCTCTCTCCATCTCTTTCCATCTCTCTATGTATCTTTCCATTTATTCAGAGATGTCCTTCGTGTACACACCTTATACAACACATACCATTATTTCTGTTTGTTATATACATTCTTTTTCTACCTCCAATTTGATCTGGACTTTATATGTTTGTATGTATACACACACACACACACACACACACACACGTATATCTTTTGTCTTTTGTCTTTTATCATTCACTTGTTCCATTCATTGGACTGCAGTTTTGCTGGAGTACCATCTTGAAGGGTTTACTAGGCTTTTTTCTAGCCTAGTACTCACCCTAGTACTGGGGTTGATGTAAACCCTCTTGCAGCATCACCTGAAAAAGAGCTGGTCTTGCACCAAAATTGGAAAGAATTGTCAGCATTTTTTTCATCTTTATGTTCAGAGTTCAAATTCTGCCATGGCTGACATTGCCTTTCATTGTTTTTGGGGTCGATGAAATAAGCACAAGTTGAGCACTTGGGTTCAAGTAATCAACTAGCCCCCTCCCCTACAAAACATTAGCCTTTGTAAAAAGGGTTATTATAGTAAAAAGGAGTATTATCATCATCATCATCAGCATTATTATTATTATTATTAAGGGCAGCAAGCTGGTAGAATCGTTAGCATGCAGGGTGAAATGCTTAGCAGTATTTTGTCTGCCACTACATTCTGGGTTCAAATTCCATTCATGAAATAAGTACCAGTATTGCACTGGGGTCGATGTAATCGATTAGTACCCTTCTTCAAAAAATTTTCATGGCCTTGTGCCTAAAGTAGAAATAATAATAATAATAATAATAATAATAATAATAATAATAATAATTGTAATTATTTTTAAAGGTGGTGAACTGTCAAAATTGCTAGCATGCTGGACACATGCTCAATGGCATTTCATCGATCATTATATTCTGAGTTCAAACTCTGTGGAGATCAACTTTGTCTTTCATCCTTTTGGGGGTTGATAAATCAAGTACCTGTTGCACACTGTAGCTGACTAGCTATCCCCAACCACCCTGCTCCCCTGCAAAAATTTCAGGCCTTGTGCCTATAGCAGAAAGGACTACTACTACTACTACTACTACTACTACTACTACAACTACTACATCGATATATCCTGATTTCAATATCAAGGATTTGTCAGCATATTCCAAAATAACATAGCAAGCATGCTTTCTGTTTTATAATTTCTCGATTCTTTTTGTGGGCTAGAAATAACAGCCAAATTTTGTTTTTAAATATGCATATACATTTCCCTCTCTCTCTCTCTCTCTCTCTCTCTCTCTCTCTCTCTCTCTCTCTCTCACTCTCTCTCTCATATATATATATTAATATATTGATAGAAATGGCAAGACAACAAAAGAATGAAAGAGACCTCAATGTTATGTAAATAGAGGAATTTATCTGTAAATATAATATGTGACAATTATTTGGTAGCCATAATAAAACACTGAGTTACTGATGTCAGGGTGGAAACCCATACTAGCATCTCTTCA
>NC_142944.1:1487251-1492251 GCF_046866305.1 Octopus bimaculoides
AAGTTATGGCAACATAAACAAACCAACACTGGTTGTCAAGTAGTGGTAGGGGACAAACACAAACATGCACACACACACACACACACACACACACACACACACACAAACATGGTGGAATTCTTTCACTTTCTGCTTACCAAATCCACTTAGAAGGCTTTGTCAGCTTCAAGCTACATCAGGAAGCACTTGCTCAAAGTGCCACACAGTAGGACTGAACTTGCAATCATGTTCTTGAAAAGTAAACTCCTTATCACATAGCTATGCCTGTGTCTATATATGAAAATACACACTGGCACACACACACATACACATATAAAGTAAATGTTTTCCCAAATAAAATTTCACTGCTCCAATGAAGCTATAGGGTGATTCTCAAGCACTCAACTATGAGCGCGTTGCGTCTTATTGCAGAAACAGCTGTAAGCCAATGAAGTTCGTAACATAACTGTTTATTTCTTTGTGATTCTAATTTTTCATATATATATATATATATATATATATATATATATATATATATGTTTGTATGTATGAATGTATTTAAAAAATATCTAGCAAAATGGGATATGGTCTGGTACTTCTGTATTCTATTCTTTATCTCCCATTCTACCTGAACCTACCTACCCACAAAATTTTCCTAACAAATCCATTCCCCACAACACATCCTCCTAACACCCCTCCCTCTACCTACTCACTATATTCCCCTCCTCTCCATCTCCCACTCTCCTTTCACAATTTACTCATCCCCAGACCCTATCCAATCCCTAGTTCACTTCGTTAATTCCACCTTCCTGTGAGTTGGGTGTATGCCCTGTTACATCTTCATCTTATCTTTCTCCACTCTTGCACATCCCCACGCTCTCTCTCTCTCTCTCTCTCTCCACTTGAGTCAGCCATGTGTCTCCTCAACAGTAAGATACCTGTTTCTGCCTTTCTGTTTCATACTCTAACTACTCCTCGCCTCGTGTGAAGCTGCTTCCCTCAATACTGCTCCCCATCTCAATTGAGGGCTGTTGCCTTCCAAGTTACCTCACTGCTGCTGTTGTTAGTACACTATGTAAAGTGGTTAGTGTTAGGAAGGAAACTCAACTATTGAAACAATAACAAAGCAGATAACAAGGCTTGGTGCAGCCTCCTGACTTGCCAGCTCCTCTCAAACCATCCAGCCCATGCCACCATGGAAAATGCATATTAAATGATGATGATGATGATGATGATATATATATATACAATATGTTGGAATATTCCAACAGATCATAATGTAATCCTTGTATTGTCCTTTGCATGTCCTGATGATTTTCCCCACAAGATTACATATTTATATATGTTTTGTAGTTTAAATTGGATGCGAAATGAAACGATTGTAGGTGAAGATGTTTATTTATTAATAGATTAATTTGTATCCATTGGATCCCTGTTTTCAAACTTAATGATAATATTTGATATCTTATGATATTTTACATAATATATTCATTAAAGAAATATCTCTTCAAAATACAATATTTTAAACCAGTATGTCTTGGATAGAAATACCTCTCTAAAAGGTCTAAATATCCTTATAGTGACTATATATATATATATATATATACACAAATTCCAAATTTAAAGGAGTAGAACAGGTAAAATGTAAGCTTCCTATGTTTCTTAACTAGGTGAAGCTAATTATGCAGTTGTTGCTCAATGAACTCTTCTCAGCGTAGCTTGCTATCAGTTTGAAATTACTTCAATAAAGTTTATGTTGCCTCATGGAATTCCCAAGTCAGCCACAATCCTGCATTATTGCTGACTTTGGAATTCCATGTGGCACTGTAATTTAAGCCTGATGACGAGCTACACTGAGAAGAGTTTATTGCACAACAATTGTATAATTAGCTTAAGCTAGTTAAGAAACATATGAAGCTTACATTTTACCTATTCCACTACTTTAAATTTGGAATTTTATTTGCATTTTTAGCAGCAGTAGTTTATTTAGTCCTTTTACATCCATTTTTCAATGTTAGTATGAGTTAGATAAGTATTGTGATATAGTTTAACATCCACATGACCTTCATGCTACTTTTTTTCATCAAGGATGTTTTGATTCTATTCAACTTCAAAAACACAGAACTGCCATATAATTTATTGACAGAATATCAACAAATATTTCTGTTCATGACTCAGCCTGGCACAGATGGTGAACGTTCACTCAGACTTATGACTCCCCCTATGTGTGTGTGTGTGTGTGTGTGTGTGTACACACACACACAACTGCAGGTGTGGCTGTATGGTAAGAAGTTTGCTTCCCAACCACATGGTTCTAAGATCACACATGGGCAAGTGTCTTCTGCTCCCACCCTGCCGAATCAAAGTGAATTCAGTAGACAGAAACTTAAAGAAGCCCACATGTGTGTGTGTGGTTGCTGACAGGAAGAGCATCGAGCCATAAAAAGTCTTCCCCAACAAATTCCGTTTGTCTCATGTTAGTCTGGAAAAGTGGACATTACCAACGTCCACCTGTTTCCAAGCAAGACAATATTTCCTCATGACCAGACACATTTTCACAGGAGATTGGAACTGGATGACACTGTCCATACGCAGTTATTTTACAACTATTATCCAGTGTCAAGACAAGGAGACACAACCATACACACATACTCTTTTACACACACACATGCATGCATATGCATATATATATATATATATATATATATATATATATATATATATATATATATATATGACTGGCTTGTTTCAGTTTCCATCTATGAAATCCACTTATAGGTCTTTGGTCAGCCTGAAGCTATAGTAGAAGACATTTGCTGAATGTGCTGTGCAGGGGCCTAAACCTAAGATCACATGGTTGGAAAGTAAGATTCTCAACCATACAAAAAGTAATATAAACAAATTAACAATATTTACCGATTCCTTAATTATATTTCTTTTATCATTTCAGATATCCCAGAAGATGTTGGAGTCTAAGAGTTGTGCTGTGAACATCCAAACGGGCACCAAAAATCGTAAAGCACGTGGTAGTTGGACTGGCAAACTTGACTTTATATTAACGTGTATAGGTTTTGCAGTTGGACTTGGAAATATTTGGAGATTTCCTTACTTATGTTACAAAAGTGGTGGCGGTAAGTGCTGATTATTTTTTTTGAAAGGGAGGGTTTTTATATAATCCTGAGTCTGTCTTGCACATTCCATCCTATTGTAAGCCTTTTCTGGTTATCTTTTTCTGATGATATAGTGTTACGTACTAGGTAGGTAAGATTGGTCTGCACACAAATGTGAAGAAAACGATGTGTATGTGCTTCAACCAGAACGAATATCTTGATCTGCAGGCAATAAATCAATCAAAGATGAATTCTGTTAAGGATTTCAGGTATCTTTGTAGTTGGGTAAATGTCTCCGATGCTTGAACAAAAAGCAGAGAAGCACACACTTGAATAGCATGGCTTAGACTCAAGAGAGTATGAAAGTGAAGGCACAGACTGTTCTTTGCTACTGAAGAGTCAGTGTTCTTGTATTGCAGTGGAAAGTAGAGAATAGAGTTAGATGGCTGATACAATGAATGACTTTGCATGCAAAGTGGCAGCAATGAAAGGACCAATGAACATCCCTATGGAAGCCTTCCAAAAGTGACCAACAAGATCAGAGAATGACATCTGCATGCAATATTAGGAAGAAGAAGAAGCATAAAACCTTGAACCCTGGAACGCACAACATGGTACCAACAAGTTTAGGAAATGTTGTTTGCCATTTATTGATTTCCTGAAAGAGGACACAGGATTGGATTCTGTCCATGAACTGAAGATGGTGATGATAGATCAAGATGTTTGGTGAAGTGGTTTTGTTTTGGAGGACTGAGTGGAAGCCTGACCAAAATAAAGGAAGAAAATATCTACAAACATATCTAATATGATCCAATTGTTTATATATATATATATATATATATATAAGGTTGAGGAGGGTATTGGATTTAACCAAACCCCGGAGGATACAGGTAATACCGAGTAAGTGCTGTATACCGATTAGTTTTGCCCCAGTCGTTGTATGAACAGGATTGGGGATTATAAGTCGTATATTAGCGTGTGTATATGTAAATATATAAAAATAAAAAGATAAAGAGAGCAATGGTAAGGTTGGAGAAGTATTTTATGGATAGAGTCTTACAGCTGTTTCTGGGAAGATCCAGTACTTCCCTTCATCAGAGACAGAAAAAATAAAGTAATCTATTATTATATCCATAGGCGGATATTTTTAGTATGAAGTGGTAAAGAGTGTGATGCGCTGAAAAAAGTACTGTTCAAGTACTGTTCTCTATTTTTTCAGCGCATCACACTCTTTACCACTTCATACTAAAAATATCCGCCTATGGATATAATAATAGATTACTTTATTTTTTCTGTCTCCGATGATGGGAAGTACTGGATCTTCCCAGAAACAGCTGTAAGACTCTATCCATAAAATACTTCTCCAACCTTACCATTGCTCTCTTTATCTTTTTATTTTTATATATTTACACACATATATATATATATATATTTCGTTTTTGTATTTGGTTTGCAAGATTCTTTATGTGAATTGATGTATTGAAGCATATATTATTGTGTCTGGGGAGAGTCATTCTCTTTTAGTGCCTTATTATTTAATACACACACTGGTTCGATTTGCACTCATTTACTTATTTATTTTTTCTAAAATTTTCATTGCGTCTTGCAACCTTTTCAATATGTATGTATAGATCAGCGTCGCCTTAATGGCACTTGTGCCGGTGGCACATGAAAAGACATTCAAGCAAAGTCATTGCCAGTGCCACTGGACTGTCTCCTGTGCAGGTAGCATGTAAAATACACCATTTTGAGCATGGCCGTTGCTAGTACCTCCTGACTGGCCCTCGTGCCAGTGGCACATAAAAGCACCCACTACACTCTCGGAGTGGTTGGCATCAGGAAGGGCATCCAGTTGTAGAAACTCTGCCAAATCAGATTGGAGCCTGGTGCAGCAATTCGGTTCGCCAGTCC
>NC_142944.1:1497251-1507251 GCF_046866305.1 Octopus bimaculoides
CCAGAAAAAATGGACTAATTATTCAAAAAGAAAAAGAGTAACACGATTAGATAGAGCAAAAAACGGGCTTTAAAATTATATATAAAGTTAAAGTAATTTAACGAGAATTAATTTGAAAATACATCATTTAAATCTAAAATAAAAAATTCCGCAAGAACTTTCTTGACAACCTAATATATGTGTGTGCGTGTGTGTGTGTGTGTGTGTATGTGCCTTTGATTTTGTTCCCATCCACCACTTGACAACTGATGCTGGTCTGCTTTTGTCCTGTAACTGCTAAGTTGCAGGTTGTAAGCAAAAAAATAAATAAATAAGTATTGAGTTTAAATTGCATCCAGGGAGTTCCAGAGTTTTGATGAGAGTGGGACAACTGCTTAGCCACTATTGTTTTGAGGTCTGCTCTGAGCCAGAAGAGCTAGCTAGTTACATATGTACTCAACCAGCCCTGGCTCTGTAGTATGAATGTCTTGTTTTAATAAGTATTGAATTAAAATCTTCCACCAAACCTTAGTCACAATTTATATTCCTAAAATAACTAAGTTATTTTACTAAATTCTTTGTTATATTTAAAGTAATTGAAAGAAATGCAGAACATCTCAACAGAAATATGGTAACAAAAGGGTTAATCTGGTGTTTGAATCATAAATTTTGATTGGAAGGTTTTAATTTAGATCACTTTAAAACGATTAAACACGAAGTATTCCTTTATTCATTTATTTCTTTCCATTTTCCTTTTTAGGAGACAAGTATTGAAAATAACAAGTGGAATTGAAATTCCAGGAGTAATTCGTTGGGAGCTCTTGCTGTTCTTAATCTTTGCATGGTTGATAGTATTTCTCTGTTTGTTTAAAGGAATTGAAGTTCTTGGAAAGGTAATTACATTTATTACACTTGTTGTGTCATGTTGTATCCTGTAGTGACTGTGTATTTCTGGTCTTTTGCCTTGCAACCTCAAGATTATTAATCATTGATGTTACCTTTTGGATAGGAATACTGAGGGTTGGTGACAGGAAGGGCATCCAGCTGTAGAAAAATCCACCTTTATAAATTTTGTTTAACCCATACAAAGATGGAAAATTGGACATTAAATGATGGTGATGCAAAATTAGAGCATCTTAGATGTGTATTTGATTCAGGATCAGTGTCCCAAATCTGGATGCTGCATCATTTATGATGGTGTCTTAACCAAGAAATACAGTCTTATAGTATGCTAATAGTATGCTTACTTTTACAAAGTCAGCCATACTTTTACCTAAGATTAGATTACTGAAAAATTGTCTTCCATCCATTCATCTTTGCCCGCTACTCTTGGGAAGATCATTGAGGCAGTAGAGTGGTCAGATACCCACTTTATAGAGTTCTATAAGAAGCAATCTTCATTTGACTTTTTCACTGGATTCCTAAGCATGACCAACTGTGACAATGGATACTATCTAACCAGTTCACTTGTCTGTAGTATCAAAGCTGTAGTCTTTCAATGTATTATAGTGGTTTCAACCTGGAGAGACTCATTGATTTCCAAGTTACATCCCCTGTTGAGAAACATTACTCTTAGAGATCCTCTCAAACCTCCCCCCACTTCCCATTTTGGTCACTTGAATTCATGATCGTGCTCTTTCAGTGATTACCCAACAATCATGTCCATAGGTGAGGATAGGCACAAAAACCAAGTTGAAGATGAGTTTGGCTTTTTTTTACCAACCATTTTTCTTCTGAGGAATGAATGGAATGGTGGAGCTGCTGCCTTCCTGTGCCAATACCTGCAATTCTAGAATCTAATTCAACCTCCTGCTCTCCATCACTTAAGAATACGACCGTGAGAGCCTTAAACTTCTCCATTTGTTTCAAAGATGTTACATTAACATGCAGAGTGCACTGAGAAGTCTTTCTTAAGAGGACCAATGTCCCAGTCTTTGGAGACATTGCTTGTATTTGCATTATCTCCCATTCACGACCACAGGTGAGGATAGGCACAAAAATTGAATTGTTGTGACTAAATCATATTATTCTTCAAGATTATTGCTTTTTTTTTCTTTCTTTACTGTTGGTTTTTATTTTTAATGTTATCAACAAATTTCCACTTTTTTTTGCAGTTGATGCATTTTGCTGCCCCTTTCCCTTATTTTGTCCTCTTCATCCTTCTCATTCGTGGGGTCACGTTACCTGGGTCTTTGGAAGGCATAAAATTTTATATAATACCAAGGTTTGAGGAACTTAAGAAATTCCAAGTAAGTACTATTTTTTGTTGTTTTATTGTTTTTGTTTTTGTTATTGTAGAGGCACAAGCATGGCTGAGTGGTAAGACGTTTGCTCCCAACCACATGTTTCTGGGTTCAGTCTCACTGTGTGGTACTTTGGGCAAGTGTCTTCTATTATAGCCTCAGGCCAACCAAAGCCTTGTAAATGGTTTTGTTAGATGGAAACAGCAAGAAGTCCATTGTATATGTATGTGTGTGCATGTGTGTTTGTGCATGCACACACATGTGTGTTTGTGCACCTGTGTCTCATTGCATTGACATCACATGATGGTTGTTAAATTAGTATCACCATCTTATAAGCAGTGCCGTTCATTTCCATTATTCTGAGGGAGCATTTCAAGCCATAGGGAAATGTAACCTTTCTTGCAAACAGGTGAGGGTTGGTGACAGCAAGGGCATCCAGCCTGAATAAACTCTGTTTGAGCCATGTAAGCATGGAAAAACAGATGTTAAAATGATGATGATGATTGTAGAGGCACTGATAGAAATGGTTGAATGTTAGACAAGATGCATTGTAGTATTTGGTTGTATCCCTTCTTGTTCTGATATCAAATCCCACTGGTCTTGATAATGTCTTTCCTTTCTTCAAGAATTTAATAAAAAAAATTATCAATTAAACAGATAAAACTGATTGACTGCACCCTTCATGAGCATTTCAAGTCCAAAGGAGCATAGCCAAATGAGTACAGTGGGTGTAGCAGAATATTCCAGTCAAGAATTTCCAATTTCTGCTGGGTCTATAAGGAAACATGAAGTGTAACTTTGTCCTGAAGGAAAACGACTCAATTCTGATTAGCCATTTCTGGATGCTTTTCATCAATTGCATCCTTTAACTTGGTTTAATTAGGAACAATAATTGTCTGAATTCAACATCTGGTATTGCAGAACGAGCTTGTAATACATAATACCTTTCCAACCCCACCAGATACAGAATTTCATCTTCGGATACAGACCGGCTTTTGGAGAGATTATTGGTGCTTACAAGCTGGAATTTTACACAATTGTAAACCTCTTCTGTCGGAGTTGACATGGCGATCAGCATACATATTGAAAGTGAGAAGCTTTATGTGGTTTCTCGACTTTCTATGAATAGCAGCCAAATCTTTGCTAAACTACACCATAATATCTAAAAAACAAAAAGGACAACACATTATATAACATAGTTGTGGGTAGACTTTCTGTTTGTGCTTTTCATTCATAATTAGAGCACCAATGCATAGTAATAATCTTCCTAAATGCACAAAACATTCTTTGCATTAATAACAAAACACATTTTAGTGGTGTGTTTCAGGACAAAGTTTATAATATCAAGTATTATATTTTGGCACATGGCCAGCAATTTTGGAGGAGGGGTAAGTTAATTGCATTGCCCCCGACCCCAGAGTTCAACTGGTACTTACTTTATTGAGCCCAAGTGGATGAAAGGCAAAGTCAACCTTTGCAGAATTTGATCTCAGAACATCAGGATGGACAAAATGCTGCTAAGCATTTTGCCCAGTGTGTTAACAAATCTGTCAGCACACCGCCTTAGAAAGTATTATAAAGGTTTTGACAATGTTGTGTATACTGATCTCCATAACAACATCAGTGGTAGAAGGTTTCAATTGGCTAAAGTTATATAATAACTTAAATGTAAAAAAACTACATGAAAGCTAAATTTTTTGAAAATAATCTGAAGATGTAAAATGCTTCAAGTGGTTGGAAGAGATATGACATAATCCGTTTGCATGGGAAAGAGGATATAAAATGACACTGATACTTTTGCTTTGCTGCTGAATTGTACAATCACTGGTGTTTGCAGCATGGTTAGTTGCTTGAAACACTTAATCTGAAATGAAGAATGATAACACATTATAAAGAAACACCCTGGTAGTATTTGAACAATAAAATGGTATAATACATAATAGATGTATGCATATATGTATATACACACGGATATATATATATATATATATATATATATATATATATATATACACAAATTAAAATCCAGTTAATGGAGAAGTAGCGTTAATATAATTTATTAACTGTAAAAATTCAACATGTTCACTTGCAGCTGTTTCGATTTTGCCCAGAAGAATTAAATTCCAGTAATTAAAACATATTTATAGGGTAAAATCTATATCATATATATGATAATTATCTTTCCCTTCTCTCTTTTTTTCTCTCTGTTATTTTTTTTGTTTCTTTTTTCAAAGGTGTGGGGAGATGCAGCCCTGCAGATATTCTACTCCATAGGTATGGCATGGGGTGGTATTATAACTATGGCAAGTTATAATGAATTTAATCACAATGTTTATAAGTAAGTTGAAATGATTATTATTTACATTATATAATACATAATATAATATTTTATAATATAATCTATGCCAGCATGGAAAATGGATGTTAAAAGATGATGATGATACACACACACACACAGACGCATATACATTTTACTTTACCAGAAGCTATAAATTACATGACTCATAAGAAATGTAGAGTATTCTGTAATACATTATAAGAGAAAGGCTCTGATCTCCAGTACTTTGTCTTGCTTGTTTCTGATCATCATCATCAGCTGAAAAACTGAGCCTGGTTTTCCTTTTAATATCAAAAGGAAAATCTTGCTTGGTTTACAGCTGATGATCAGCTACTCTAAATACTGGAAATTAGAGACTTTCAGATACATATATATATAAAATGTCATCATCATCATCATCATCAGCATCATTATTTAATGTCCATTGTCCATACTGGCAAGAGTTGCACAGTTAGACCAGGGCTGGCAAGGCCAGAAGGCTGCAACAGTCTCCAGTCTGTTTTGTCGTGGTTTCTATGGCTAGATGCTCTTCCTAATACCAACCACTCTAAGTGTGTAATAGGTGATTTTATGCATATGTATGTATGTATATGTGTGTATCCATACATACATACATACATACATACATACATACATACATACATACATACATACATACATATATATATATATATATATATATATATATATATATATATATATATATATATATATATATATATATATATATATATATGTATATATATGTATATATATATATATATATATATGTATATATATATATATATATATATATATATATATATATGTATATATATGTATATATATATATATATATATATATATATATGTATATATATATATATATATATATACATAATATAGAAATTGTGTCTACAAGTAGATGTACAAGTGTTTCTGTTTTGTTTAGAGCTCCACATGGACTTTCATAATGCATTCTGCTTTCTGTAATAGTTATTAATTAGCTCCTATATTGAGGAGTATTAATAGTTATGAGTCATAAAGTAAATGCAGAAAAAATAAAGATAAACACATGTTTGTTATTTTAAAGTTCCTACACACGTTTCACCATTATAGTTGCTTGGAGCCCTACGATAGAAGTTTCAAATGCATATAGATGCTCAAACATAACAAGACTTCAGGGAACACTGCATTGTATCAAGTTACAAATAGCTGTATAAGCCATAATAGAGGGACATAATTTGAATATAAACTTGTGCTTATTGTTATTTTACTACATAAATGGCACTCTCAGTTGCGATGACAAGGCTTCCAGTTGATTCGATCAACAGAACAACCATGAAATTAAGGTGCATGTGGCTGAGCACTCCACAGACATGTGTACCTTTAATGTAGTTCTCTGGGAGATTTAGCATGACGCAGGGTGTGACAAGGCCGGCCCTTTGAAATACTGGTGCTATTCATTTTTGCCAGATACACACATACAAACATACATCCATGAATATTCTTCCTATGTTATATTCAAATCAGCCTGATCTGAAATCTTAGACCTACCCATTCAAAGTCATTCTAAACATATACAATGATATCATCAAAATTCCAGAGCTGTGAGATAATGCATGTCTATTTCAAATATGAATAAATAATTGTTACATTTGACAAAATAAGCTGAATGTTAAAGGGTTATCATCTGCTGTTCTATACATTTTGTTTGAAGCATTTTCTTATATCAGACTATCATATAGATTGCAGTAACAGAGCAATGGGTTCATTATTTATCTATTTATTTATTTATTCATTTATTCATTTATTTATTTATTTGTGTCTTTTCAGGGATGCACTTATTGTCCCTATGATCAATTGTGCTACAAGTATCTTCGCAGGTTTTGTCATCTTCTCAGTTCTTGGATTTATGGCTTTTGAAACTGGTGTTAGTGTTGATAATGTTGTTAGACAAGGTAAGCAGTTATTTTCTATTCTAAATTTAAAATTACTATTTGATCTTACAAATACAACAAAATATCAACTAGGTGATTTAAAATAGCATTCTGTATACCCTGCTTAATATGGATATACTACAGACAGCCACAGAACTGTGGTATTTGTCATGAGACAGAATCTCGTGTAAATGTCTACTACTAAATAGTCTGATGATGTTCAAAGTAGCAACAATCTAGTCTCAGCAATTCCACCACTGCTGCTGGACACTTTTTTGTCTGCTACTGATACCCCTCTGTGTTATTTAGTACTGTAAATCTATAAGAGATATTATCTTAAGACTGCAACTTTCTGGCTGTCTACAGTATATCCATGTCAAGTTAGGTAAGACATACAGAAAGCTGTTTTGAAGTTATACTACTACTGTCTTTAATAACAAATTTTTTGAGATTTAAAATTTTGGTAATGTATGTATAATGCTTTATCCTTCACAAAAGTATGAGATAATTTGATGATTTCACATTGAAACAATAAAAGTAAGGAAAAAGACAAGAACATTTTTGCTGCAATGAAATCTTGATGATGATGATGAAAGAATGATGTTAGATATATAAATGAATTGTATCTAGAGTGCCATGTTTGGAAATGTAATGCCTTATCTATCCATCCAGGTTGGACCAAATGCCCGGTGGCACGTAAAAGCACCCACTACACTCTCGGAGTGGTTGGTGTTAGGAAGGGCATCCAGCTGTAGAAACTCTGCCAAATCAGATTGGAGCCTGGCGCAGCCATCTGGTTCGCAAGTCCTCAGTCAAATCGTCCAACCCATGATAGCATGGAAAGCGGATGTTAAATGATGATGATAATGAATATCTGGCTTGGGTTTTAGTTACATTGGTCTTTTGCCAGCTGAAATATCTTGTTTGCTCACACCATGACTACAGATCCTGGTCACTGACAGCTTGTCCACTTGCTCAGCATCTGGTGATGTTTGTCATTGATTCAGTAAATTTATTTGCTGAAATAGTTTACATCCACCATGCCATAGCATCCCACTGGGTTCAATGTTCCTTGGCTCAGGTGGTTACATGCTATTTAATCCATATTACTCCAGCTATTACTCCAGATCAGAGTAGACCTAGGAACAATAGGAACTAAGAGGTGGTTCCACATTCCTCAAAATCCTTGAACCAGGGACCTACTACTGGATGCTGTTCAAAAATCATCCAGGGAAAATCCTATGTAGAGCAATATTAATATTTGCATTGAATTCCTTGGAAAGAAACATCTGTTCATCCATCTTCTCTGCTCACTATTCTTTGGAGGTTTGGAGGCACCTTCCTCTATAGGGCCCTTATCACAAGCCACTGTCATTAGACTTTCTGGCTGGTTTCCCATATAAAACCAACTGAAACTATCAATATTATCCGACTTCTCATTTTTGATCTACCCCCTAGATCTCCTGCCCATTTAACTAGCTAGAAGAATCCACTTTCCAATTATTTCCTGTAACATTCTAATCACGTCTGTAGTACCAGGGCTGTGACTTATCAATGTAGACAGGCAATGGCTGAACTTGGAGACTCCCTAATCTCCAAGTTACACACTGTTTAACTATGTTACCCTTCAGAGGAACCCCATTTTTGCTGCTTGAATTCATGATTCTACTCTTTTGGTCATTACCCAAAATTCATGACCATAGGTGAAGACAGGTGCACAAAATTCTGAATTGAAGATAGCAAGTTTGGCTTTTTTAAGCAACCTCATTTTTTTCTGAGGATTGAATGTGGAAGTTGACTCATTACTAATTTTAATTATTCTTTACAGGTCCTGGCCTGACCTTTGTTGCATATCCTGAAGCTCTTTCTCGGTTACCTATATCCTCACTATGGGCTGTACTATTCTTCTTGATGCTTTTTATAATTGGTCTTGATAGCCAGGTAAGAATTGTGTACCATTAAATTTTTAAAAACACATCAATAACTGTTTATAACTTGTTCAAAGGGAGCACGGAAATTCCGTAGTTGTGAAATTTTTGACAGGTAAATTAATTTCTGCTGCAAGGAAAGAAAGAAAAAAATGGAATGATGATTTTAATTGAAATTTAATTGGTGATTTGAAGAAATTATCAAATAGTTTGTAGTGTTCTGATGAGTAATATTTGTGTTAAAAATGAAAATAAAATACAGTTTAAAAATTTATGGATCAGCCAAAATAAATTTTAGGTATTTAGGCAATTTCCAGATCAGATTATTTTAGTAATGGGTTCAGAATTTAGTAAAAAGTTTGAAACTGAAAGATAACTTCCATATTTTGTAATAGTAAATTTTTTTCATGTGTGTGTGTGTGTGTGCATACACACACACACACACACACACACACATATTTATATTTACAGGTGTAGCTCAGTGACAAGTAATTTGCTTCTCAACAACATGATTATAGGTTCAGTCCCACTGCATGATATCTTGGGCAAGTGACCTCTACTATAGCCTCAGTCCAACCAAAGTATTGCAAGTAGATTTGGTAGACAGAAACAGAAAGAAACATGATGTGTATATATATATATATAAATAGATAGATAGATGTATGTGTATATAAATATATATACCTATGTGTGTGTTTCTTTGTGTTTATTCCCTGTCACCACTTGACAATGAGTGCCGGTTTGTTTACATCCTCAAACTTACTTGACAAACTTAGTTGGCAAAAGAGTCAGATCAAATAAGCATTAGACCCTAAAAAAATTAAATGTTAGGGTCAATTTTTTGACTAAAACCTTTCAATGCAATGCATTAGCATAGCTGTTATCCAATGACTGAAACAAACAAAAACTAAAAGATATATATATATATATATATATATATATATATATATAATGTTAGTAATGGGTAAGCATTAATTCAAGATGAATTTAATGAGAACATTTGAGGGTTCAAATACTATATAATAATTATTAGTCTTCAGAAATATTTTCTCTCTAAACATTTTACTGAACACAGTTCTTCAGTTTCTAAAAGTAGATTTTTGAACAAATATGCAATCATTATAAAACAAAGCGTTGTACTTATCTCAGTGATTTACAGTGAATTAAGCTGTAAATTACTAAATTCCATGCTCTCTTTGTAGTTTTTTTAATTCATTTTGCTGTGTATATAAAGCTAACCTCAATTTTTTTTATCTCACTTTTTTCATCAAATGTCTCCTTTGGATTTTTACTTATTTCAAAATTCTAGGCCATTTATGATTATATATATATATATATATGTATATGTATATATGTATGTATATGTGTATATATGTATGTATATGTGTATATATATATATATATGTCTATATATACATATATATGTCTATATATATATATATATTAGCATATATATGTGTATATATATATGTGCATATATATATATATATATATATATATATATATATATGATATATACATATACATGTATATATATATATATATATGTATATATATATGTGCATATAAATATATGTATGTTCATATATATAT
>NC_142944.1:1514751-1517251 GCF_046866305.1 Octopus bimaculoides
AATGGAATTTTTTTTGATTTAGATCACTTTAACATAATTTTGCTGAAATACAGTGCCTTTGTTTCATTTTATTTTGGAAATTGTGAAGAATTTAGTAAAATAACTTTCATTTTTAAACCGATGTAAGGTGACAAGCTGGCAGAACTGTTAGCATGCTGGGCAAAATGTTTAGCAGCATTTCATCCATCTTTTAGGTTCTGAGTTCAAATTTTGCTGAGGTTGACTTTGCCTTTCATCCTTTTGGGAGGGGGGGGTTCGATAAAATAAGTACCAGTTGCATACTGGGGTTGATGTAATCAACTTGCACCCCTCTCCCAAAATTGCTGGCCTTGTACTAAAATTTGAAACCATTATTGAACTGATTGATATTTGGGACATAAATTAGCATAAAATTTCAATAGCATCTTTTAATTTCACTTCAAAACAGAATGTTTGTATGATAAAAGCAAGAGTGTTCTCAGGAAGATTGGCATCAACAGATTTAATTGATGCAATTTACCTAATTAACTAGCTCCAGTGACTATTGCATCGTTAAATTAATAAATAACTTAATGAATTTAGCTACACAGACCATTTGAATCATTGTCTTTTAAGTAGGTAGAAAAGTAGCTGTTAGTGATCATTAATGTATAGGTGAAAAGTTAAAGACCATTTATCATAGTAATTAAAGGTGGAAAATAACTGTGTATTTGAGGTGTAACTATGTGTGTTTTTTTTTTTACTTATATAAGGTATATTACCTGATATTATGTATATTATTTACCATTCTCTGCTTTTTCCAGTCCAGCAAGGTGAAAACAAGCCACATACCAATGTTTAAAAGCTGACCGAAGCATTCATGGTTTTGCTGACTAACTACTAAACAGGGTATACACAAACACATACACAGATATATGATATATATATATAATTACATGCTCACATACAATAGTCTAAACTGAATACATAGAATCATTTATAAGTTGATTTTGAAGAAACAAAAATATCACTTTGATACTGAAATAGGTTTCATTTTCCCCAAACCCTAAGTTGTTTCAAACATAGCTAAAATACCATGTACAGGCTGTGTTAGCTATTTGAGAACAAAATTTTAGTTTAAGGAAAGCCAATATATTTATTAAAAAAAAAAAACACAAAATATTTTAATAGAATTTGGTACATACACACACATACATTATGCTCTTAACATGTTATGTTGATTCAGCTATTCCTCCCAATGGACCGAACTACCTCTCACCACGCTTTGCCTACCTCTTTTCTCACTCTACTTCATTCTGACATCTCTCTCATCTCACCACCCTCCCCCGTCAACTGTATTCTTACACAATCCTGTCACATTCCTTCTGCTCACTCCCTTCTTCACCCCTCCATCCTTCTCCAGTTCATGAGTTCTCCATCACTACCTTTCACCTCAACCCAGTCTTTTTTACAGTTGCTGGCTGCTGCCTCCCCATCCCTTCATGTCTTGCTCCCCAAACTACCTGTCAAGCCCTCGACCCCTTCTCACTCATTCACTTCAACACATCTAAGATCTTGAAGGGCCACCTGGACACTTCATCTCTAAAATCTATATGATCATTCTCTCCCTTTTCTAGCCCATGCAGTTCTACTGCAAGAACCTACTCTGACTCCCTTCTTTCATACTGTATCCCTTCAATCCCCAGCATAAAGCTGAACGCCTTTCTTTTGGGATTTGCAGACTTGCAAGTTACATGATGACCTCGATAATGCTGGTATTACAAAGAATGGCACCCAGTAGAACACACTCTCAGAGTGGTTGGGGTTAAGAAGGGCATCCAGCTGTAGAAACCATGGCAAAGCAGACACTGAATCATGATACAGTTCTTGAACCCATTGGGGTCCTGCTAACCTGTCCAACCCATATGCCATCATGGAACATGGACATTAAATGATGATGATAAAGATGATGATGTATCAAAAGTCTATTCGATAAAACTGTCATCAGCCTTAATTACTGCCTCCACACAGCTTCTGAAATGTCAAAGTGTGTTTATCAGTTAATCTTTATTCACTTCATCTAAGATCTTGGCCAAAGATCTTATCTGAGAAGAACCAGAGCATGTTGGGCTCCCAGGGGTGCTTGAGTTTGTGCAGCAAGTGCTCTAGCTGGATCGCACACTTCTACTGGGTCTTAGTGGACATGAACTACCCTCTTCTCTTAACAAAAGATTTATACCTGATGTCTCTGAGTTGCCTCCAGCATATGAAGATGATTGGCAGTGGCTCTCATTGATTTTTCAGGATTCTTGTTGATGGTGCTCTGGACTTGCTGGACAAACTCAATTTTCTTGACAATGTCTGACCACCGAGAAGCTTCCATTTTTGGGGTGTAAAAAAGAGATGTTTAGTTAAAGTTTGAGCCACTTATGGGTTTTAAAAGTTTTGTTCTCAAATAGCTGATGCACCATAATCATATTGCTAAAGTATTATGTAATTTTTGAAGACCATTCTGTCATGTAGAATATTTCTATTAATTGCT
>NC_142944.1:1522251-1534751 GCF_046866305.1 Octopus bimaculoides
ACGAAATTACCTGCCTGGATTGTTTCTTGTGTGCAGTTAACTTGAAATCCTCTTTAAAATCCCTGTGCATTCACGATTAAATTTGCTTCTTCACAGATTCAACAGCTGGTTTGTTTGGTACAAATTGATTGTTTCTTACCAGGAATTGGCTTGTGAGGGGTAGTAGCAGATTCCATATATTGATTCCAGGTTTTGAACACTGTTTTACGGCACACATTCAACTGTTTTGCTATGTTCTTGTGGCTCACACCAGTTGTTTTCAAAGTGACAATCTGGACAAATTTTGTTTTTGCTTGCAAACCTGTTATAGACTGATGAAACAAAAGACACAGGAACAAAAGACATATGCAAATCTTTATGCAAAATGAAGAAAATACTACCTGAACCAGTAACCTTTAGGAAGTTTTAAACATGAGCAAATCTTTCTGGGGCACCCTGTATATACATACATATACATACATATATATATATATACATATATATATATATATATATATATATATATATATATATTGGGATTTAATCCAATTAGCAGTTACCTCAGAATATATGAACATAACAAAAAACTTCTAGCAAAGCTGTGTGTATGCTTTATGAGTAACCATATGATTTGTATTTGGTTCTTCAGTTTTCTCTTCATTGGTGACATTATTTTGTCTTTGCTCTCCCCCTCTCCTCTCTTTATCTCCTATTTTTCACAACTTGTTTTTTTTTTCTTTTTTTCTATCACTTAATTTTCTCTCTTTGTTAGCATGTATGATAGAAATGGAGTGTGCATGTAATGTTTGAATGCTTGTGACTTACTTAACCCTTTAGCATTCAGATTACTCTCTTAAATGTAACGCTTTATTTATTCACTTTATCTTCAATCAATCATTTTTATTATCTCTTAGTTTTGAGATTTCAATGATGAAATCGTTTAGTTTCAGAATGACATTGTAGGGTAGGTGTGAGAGGCCTGATCTGACTGGCTTGAGCATAAAACAGGTAGAATATATGAGCTGGATATGGGTGGTTTAAATGGTAAAGGGTTAATTTAAGGATGTGTGCACATGTATGAAAGGAGTTTCATGTACGAAAGGAGTTCATATGCGTGTATGTTTGTATGCTTGTGTTTGTTTGCGTATTAGTTTTTTCTTTTGTCAGCATGTATAAAAGAAAGGGGAGTGTGCATGTGTGTGTATGTGTATATATGCGTGTGTGTTAGTGTCTTACGTAAACATATCTTTGATATTTTAGTTCTTATTCCGTGCACCCACATTTATACATTCTCTCTATTGCCTCTCTCTCATTCTCTCTCTCTGTCTCTCTGTTTCCATCTTTGGCCCTCCCTCCTAACTTCCTACATTGTCCTTCTTTCCTTACTTTTTTTGCTAACTTTCACGCAGCTATTGCACATATACACCTGAGGACACACACACATGTACACACACACACATGCGCGCACACACATGCACAAACATACACACACACACACACAATATTTACTGCATTAGTAAAAAAACAGATTCTAAAGCTTCCTTGTCCCTTTCTCTCTCTCTCTGCTCTTTTTTTCTTTTTTGCCACATGCATGCTTTTTCTTTGTTTGTCTGTCTGTTTGTCTGTCACTCTCTCTTTCTCTCTCTTTCTCTCACATCTTTTTCTTGCTGCAGCATCCTATCTCTCTCTCTCCTTCCCTTCCCCCCTCTTTCATTCTCCATTTCAATCTGTCTCATCTCATTTTACATTTCTTTTCCTCATCTTCATCATTTTTTTGTCCAATTTTGTTGATATTTTTTTGAAATACTTTCATAACAATTAAAAGAAAAAGTAAAATTAAAAAAAAAAAATGATATTTTGATATTTAAAAAAAAAAAATAATAGTTCTTCACCGATATCTGCTGGATTTTTTTTTTTTTAAATGCATTAATGTTCTCTTTAATTTCACTTTCTAAAGGACAGTGATGTGGGCTGCAACAGAGAAGGCTGCAAGGCCGGCTGTATACTAGGTCTTGTTTCCAATTCTTTGTGATACCTGTCAGGGTTAAATATTTACTCCACTTCCTCCAGCAGACAGATTCTCAATAACACACAATAAAAGCACAATGAAAAAGAAAACCTATATGTTATAATAAACAAAACAAAAACAATTTCAGTTTTAAATTCTTTCTCTCTCTCTTTCTCTCTCTCTCTTTCACTGTGTTTATATCGATCAAAGGTTAGCACTAATTATACATATACACATATGCATACATACTGTCTTGTTAAAAGAATAATTTATATAAGTTGATATGGAAACAATTATTAATATCTCACTTAACGTAGATATTCTATTAAAAGCCATAAAACTGTGGTATTTGTCTCAAGACATCATCTCACATGGATGTATAATATTGAAAAACACAGAAGTGTATAAGCAACAGATATACTCTTTGACATCTATGAAATGAATGAAACCATGATTTCTGTATTTTTGCATGTCATCAGCAGCCATTATCCACCCTATCACACACTTAGAAAAAAATTAGCTCCTACTGATATAGAAAAACTGTGACTAATAAATGACTGGTGTCACAAATAGTTGGCAGACTGGGTTAAAACTTGTTATTAGCAATGGATACAGTGTCTTGTTTTTCTAAAGCAATAGAAGTAAAATTTGAGTAAGCCTGTGCTTAATAATGGATCTTGCTACAGGTGATGCTAAAGAAAAGAAAAGAAATCTAGACTTAGCAAATTTCACCCCTTACTTCTGGATGCCTTTTCTCTACTACTCATGCATTTGTCTGCTTTTCAGCACCAAATGTGTACATGGGATACTTTCTTTTGATGAATACTGCTGTTGTGTAGCTTTTTATAGTATGTCCTGGTTAGCTAAGATATACAAAATGCTACATGTGCATTTGTGTGCATGTGTGTGTGTGTCTAAATATATGGCTGTCTATATATGTTTGAATATATAATACGTTTTGTGCTTTTTCTTTTGTATTTTGCACCCTTTCAAAGGTGACAATATGAATATATATTTACATACATATATATGTGTGTGTGCGTGTGCATGTTTATATACTTGTATAGCGTGACACGTATCCAAAGATTAGGCTCAGTTGTGGCTTTCACACTGCACACCAGTATCCAGTGTGGTACAACACAAGGCATCAACATGGTGGGCCAGGGTGCAGAATACGAACCAAAGAATAGAAAGGATAATGAATAAACAGAAGACATTTTAGGAACTCAATACTTTATAGAACGTACACATGTCTCATTAGTATACTGTCATAATTATAAAGAATAAAAAGTTTTGAATGGTACAACAATGCACTATAATACAAAAAATGGACTATATACCTGTTGTGATTCCTTCTTCAGATATTCTTAGATGGAGTCATTGCTATAATCGGTTTACAATGGCTTTTCTTGAAAAGCCGTTGTAAAATGATTATAGCAGAGACTCCATCTAAGAATATCTGAAGAAGGAATTGTATTCTGAAATATCATCGGACTATAGATAACTAAATTACAACAGGTATATAGTCCATTTTTTGTATTATAGTGCATTGTTGTACCATTCAAAACTTTTTATTCTTTACAAACAATACACAATGCTTCAAGTGAACTACAATACTCTCCTGTCATAATTATATAACAAATTCCACTTCATCTCATCAGTGTATTTATTGCAGTTCACTAATGAGGTGAAGTGCAAGACTGCATTATGTTTTGTATTATGTAATTGTTATGGCATTTTGATGAAACGAACATATGTTCTATAAAGTATTTAATATCATATCTGTTTTCTGCTTAACTATTATATATATATATATGTGCATATATACTATATGTGTATATTCTTACTTTTACAAAACACATACACAATATTATATACAGTGTTGTTTAAACTCATGACAATACTTAGACTTTATAAGATGAATTTCAAGCTCATCTTATTCAGCTCACTCTACTTGTGGTCATACTTCTGTTCTCAGTGTACATGCCAACATGCATTCAAGCACAGCATCTACATTCATATTCATCAACATGCACTCTGTACAATCATACACAAACTGCTCCATCCTGTATTTCATGAAACAGAAAAACAAATTTGCATAAAGGAAAAGTAGCAAAATTAAAATTAAATTGAATTAAATTTTGACAATTTTTAACACTTTTAACAAAATGTGTTATTCCCTACTCTGTCTGCTGGTGTGAACTTAAAAAAAATAAATAACTAGCTTAACCCTTTAGCATTCAGATATTTCTCTGTCAAATGTAATGCTGTATATATTCACATTGTTTTGAATTAATCATGCATTATCTCATAGCTTTGAGATTTTCATGATGTAATTGTTTATTTTTAGAATAACATTGTAGGGTCGGTGTGAGATGCCAGATCTGGCTACTTTCAACATGAAACAGGTAGAATATTTGTGCCAGATATGGCCAGTTTAAATGCTAAAGGGTTAATTGTGAATCATCACGAAATATACATACATACACTATATATATATATATATATATATATATATATATATATATATATATATATATATATATATATATATTTATAAATGCACTCTACATAGATATTATTGATAATATTTGCACTGTTATGTGTTAAAATGGTTCACATAATCATTATTTTTTTTAAAACGTCCAGTCACTCAGATTTTTCCTTTCATTAAGTGAAATTAAGTAAATATATTAATTAAGTAAATAAGGACAAATAAACAAATAAAATGCATAATTTTAAATAGAAATTTTACTTAGGTAAGAGAATGTACATTAAAATTTTATTATAATATTTAAATATTAGCACATATATATATATAGGTAGATAGGTAAATAGATAGGTAGGTAGGTAAATCAATCAACAGATAGGAAGGATGGAAGGCAGATAGCTATAAGTGTATAAACACACACACACACACACACACACACACACACACACACACACAGAGTAGTTTTTATAGTAATCATTCTGCTTCTCTTTTTCTTTACTGCTTTGCTCTAAATTATTTTCTCTAAAATAAACTTGTAGTTAATTACTATAAGCTAATTATTATATAATTATATTTTGCCTTTTACATGTTTCAATCACTGGACTGCAGCCATGAATGGCCACCACCTTGAAAGGTTTAGTCAAACAAATTGATTCCAGTACTTACTTTTGAAGCCTGGTATTTAACTTATTGGTCTCTTTTACTGGACAGCGAAGTTACAAGGATGTAAATAAACCAACAATAATGTTCAAGTGGTGGTGGGGGACAAACACAAATGTAAAGATAGCACACATACATCACACACACACACATATGCACGCATGTATGTGTGTAAATTGACCAATTAATATATATACATATACACATACATACCCACACACATGCATATGTATATCAATTTAGATATACAACTGAAAGAGATTCTAATAGTTTCATGCTATTATGATACTTGAGCAGGGGTATTCATAAAATATGTCATGTATCTTAAAGCAACCTTTGAAGCTCTGTTTATGTATTTATATATATATAAATATGTGATAAGCTTCATTCAGTTTTTGTCTACTAAATTCACTCACAAGCTTTTGTTTGGCAAAAGTCACTTGTCCAAAGTGCCATGCAGGAGAACTGAAACCTTGATCATGTAGTTTAGAAGAAACCTTCTTACCACAGAAATCATTAGTTAGTCTCTTGATCAAAAATAAAACTAATAGGTTTTCTAATAAAAATTAATAACACCTGTTTCTGAAAAATTAAGGAAACATAATATAGAATTGATTATAATAATTCATTAATCCCTGCAGTATAATTTGTTTATATCTAATCTGAGGTGGATATACTGTAAAGAAGCAATAACATATCTCTCTCTCACACACACACACACATTTATGTGTGTGTGTGTCTCCATTTAGTGTTAACTGTCAGAAGAATGAGTACTCAATTCCACACTAGATGTTATTTGTGTTGAGTGAGTCTCTTACAATGCTGAGCTTCTCCCAGAGGTGGACAAGATCTTCAGGCAAGTTACGATTGGAAACTGATAAGGTTTACACATTCATATTTAGTTATCCTCTCTTTCTTTTTCTTTTCCTTTTCTTTCTGTTACACTCTTTTCTTTTTCTCTCACTTTCCTTTCTCTTCTTTCTTCCTTTTCTTTTGTTTTCATCTTTTTCCTTCTTTATCATACTTTCTCCTCATCATAGCACCCTGTGCCAAGAAAACTATGTATAAACGTGCAAACTCCCACCAAGTTTTCAGTCGTAACTTGTTTGAAAATCAAATGCATCAACAGATGAAACTCAGAGTAACAAAAAATTGATTAGACCAAAGTAAAACATCATATATATATATATATATATATATATATATATATATATATATATTTGTGTGTGTGTATGTGTGTGATTTTGAAAAGAGAAAAATTAACATAATTTATGAACCAATAAGACACAACCTTCCTCCCTCATGAGACTCAGTGTGCTAACTGTTTCTCTTCTAACACTACAATATGTTTCATCTTTATATTGTGTCTGTCTGCATCGTGGGTCCTTTGGTGAGGTGGTTATTAGAACCCTCAATTCCTTTTTCTTTCTTTCTTTCTTTTATATATTTCACTGATATCGTGATATTCTCTATCTCTTCATTTTCTTTTTTTTTTTTTTATTCCGGTGAGGTTTACCGAAGAAAGCCTTCTCTTCAATTTAGTTAATGCTCTATTGAGATCTCAAATGACTAACAAGTCCAACTTCGCACAAACAGACCCCACAGGAGACGCTACAAACATTTTCAGGCCCAAATTTTAGGCAAAATATTCGCAATTATTCAATCAGATTGAATAATAGGAACATTTCAGCTATTTTTTGCAGGCTGATTTTCTGCCAAGATTTGGCACGATGAGAAAAATGTAAATTTAGTGGCTCAAGGGAAGCAATCATCCAGGAATTGTTGTACTAATTATTTCCCTTGTTATATGTTTGCAAACCGGTGCTAACTTGACAAAATTAATGTTACATATATAAACTTACACACTCTCACACACAAATACACACACACACACACACACACACACACTTGCAAAGCTTTATTCTTTATCAAACAGGAACTCCCTTTGGTGAAATACTAGCCCACCTCACCCTACATTTTACCCCTTTCTTTTATGCAGCCACCCGTCTATGAAACATAATATATATATAAGGCACACATAAATATATCTGGATATGCACATGTGTATGCACGAGCCTTTCTGTGCATGTATTATGCACATCAGCATAGAGGGGGTTGGTTGTGGTTTCTCGTTATCATTTGTTAAGTAATAATGTTAATGTAAAAAAAAATGACCATCTTTAATCCCTTTCATTTCAAAAGCTGTTACTCTTTCACTGAAAATTAATGCATGGCAGGAATAATTTAGTTAAGAGTAGCTGTTAAATATATCTAACGCTGTATATATATAATAAAAATTTAGACTAAATATTTTAATTTACTTTATAACATTCTTTTAATGTCTAACTTGCAATTATATTTACTAATTAAATTAATAATTGCTATCTACATCAATATTTTAAACAGGCAGCTAAAAAATTTATAAAATTTGTTGAAAATTAAATATTTAGTGAAAATTTTTAATATTTTGTGGAAATAGGGAATAATAATCGCTAAGTATAATTGTGCATTTTCTAACAAAACCAAAAAAAAAATATATATTTAGGAGGCATTATCACTGTGTTGACCAGAATATTAGATGTTACTATACAACGCTAGTGACAATGTGCTTCTTTGCATTGTTTTAGGTTTCAAATGAGGCTATCCCTGTAGCAAAGTAGGCATTCCCCTTGAAAAGAATGGTAGTCCATCACAGGGTGTCCCATTTGCGGCTGAGTGGACTGGAACAATGTGAAATGAAGTGTTTTGCTCAACAACACAATGCACCACCTGGTTCAAGAATTGAAACCAGAATCTTATGATCATGAGTGCAACACTAAGCCACACAACTTAAGATACACACACACACACACACACAAACATATATATGTTTATACATGTGTGTGTATGTGTGTATATATATATATATGTATATGTATGTATGTGTGTGTATATATATATATATCTATATATATATATATATATATATATATATATATATATGTATATATATATATATATATATATATATGTATATATATATAAATACGTATGTATGTATGCATGAATCACTGTATTGACCAGACTACCAGAAGTTGTCTTACACTGCTGGTTACTATGCGCTTCCTCATTTTGTCCAACTTTCTAATGATGCCAACCCACTAGTGGCCAGGCCAGCCAACATTCCCTATGGTTAGAATGCCAGTCCATCGCAAAGTTACCCTTTCACAGTTGCATGGACTTGAATAACATGACATGAGATGTTCTTTTCAAGAACATAATGCTTCACTGGCCTGGGAACTGAAACTACAATCTTGTAATCACAAGTGCAACACCCTAACCACTAGGCCAGGCATCTTCACATATTAGGCATTATATTGCAAAAAAAAAAAAAAAGAAAAAAAAGAAAGAAAAAAAAAGAAACCGGAGAATTAAAAAAATATATACAATTTATGTGCAGGAAAATCTAAAGCACAAATTTTCACATTCTAAAACATTTCACGGCTGGTTTTCCACTACAGAATATGATTTCACTTATATATATCTTTATATATATATATATATTTTTTTTAATTTTTAAAAATTATTGTTGAAATGTCTGTTCATTTGATTGGATTTTGGTTTTTGGATGCCTTATTGAGAACCAGTGTGAATTCTATTGTAGTCATTAGATTTTAATTCATTGGTGACAGTGGTTATTGTTGGGGATCAAAATGAAGAGAAAAATATATTCTTTGGTGTACACCCTGCTGAAATTTAGATAATGTTAAAAAACCAAAACAGGTACTATAACTCTAAATTACAGTCGACCTGAGAATAATAATGACCAAAAGGTGCTTCCACACTCCTCAAACTGTGGAACTCCTGAACCAAATGGCCACAACCAGATGCAGCTTGAAGTCATACATTGGTCTTCACTAGCTGAAATATCTCATCTGTGAGTGCTGTGAGAACAGATGATAGTCGTAATTCAGTAGCTGAACTGGTTGTTCCTGGCCATTGACAGTTTTGTTTTCAGTTCCCCCTTTCAGTATCTAGTGACATTTGCCATTAGTTCAATGAAATTCACTTGTTGAAATAGTTTACATCCAACATGCTGCATCTTATGATTTTAATTTACTCAGCTTGGGGCCTGACAAATGCTACTACCAGACCTGGAAATAGTAGTGGTTTAGACATGGTTCCACATTTCTTACAATCTTGGTAGTCCAGGAGACTAGGGCCACAATATTAGATGCATTAGTAGCCCTTTTTTAGATCCCAGTTATGGGTTAAATAACATGTAACTATTCAAGACAGGATAAGTTGAAATCATAGTATGTAGCGGGATTGAAGTGAATTGTTTCAACAAATGAATCTTACTGAGTCAATGATGAATATCAAAAAATATGGAGAAGATGAACAGACAACAAACTCAATGGCCAAGATTAACCAGTTCAATTAGTGAAGTACTGCTATTATTTGTAGACATGGTGTGAGCAAAGGAGATATTTTAGCTAGTGAAAGACCAATGTAATTAAAGTCTAGGTCAGACAATCATGCTGCATTGATTGATCAGTACATCTAGTGTGAAAAAGTTGTATTGTTCCAGGCAATTTGCTTGACCAGACAATAAAAAAAAAAAAAGAAAAGAAGGAAAATATTTTTTTTATTCTCATATACGAATAGAACATAATATTTTCTTTATGTGTTTTGTGCTTACATATGTATCTATGTTATGTATAGGATGTAAGTGTATTTATATGCAATCATAACTTAAATTTATACATCAGTTTCAATGAACTTGTGTATAACACATTTTTGTGAATTCTTGTGCATTTAGAAAGAGCAAGCTGTTAGTAGAGGGGAGCATGAGATGATTTGTGAAAGATAGATAGGAATACTGTGAAGTGGGATGTCACAGGAAAGGAGAAACAGATTGAATAAATATTTAATCCTTCAGCATTCAGATTTCTCTATCAAATGTATTCTTAATTATTCATATTGATTTGAATTAATCAAGCATTTTCTCATAGTTTTGAGATTTCAATGACGTGATTGTTCAATTTTTAGAATAACATTGTAGGGTTGGTGTGAGAAGGCAGATCTTGCCTTTTTGAAAATAAAACAGAATATTTGGGCTGCATATGGCTAGGTTTAAATGTTAAAGGGTTCAATTAAGATACTTAAGAGACAGAGAGAGAGATAGAGAAGGAGAGTGGAGGAGAGAGAGTAGGTTTTGAGAAACAGAGATTGTTATAATATCAGTTACAAAGTAGCCAGCAAGTGGTTTAAGAATGCCGGAGAGATATGGTTTGCTTAGTGATCAGCACTCTGTTCCTTTTGAGTGATGTGACATATAATATACATGCACACACATTAATGCAACCAGATGTATCAACACAATCATAACTGCAGATGTTTCGATTGTAATAAAAATATTTCACAATATTTTATTTTTATTTTCATATACATCTGAATACAGCAAAAACATATTTGTTTTGAGAAGAAAAGCTTGATAGTCAGCAGTCTGTACTTCTGGCTAATTAACTGAAGGATCAATTAAATATGCAAATTGCAATGTGCAACTATTGCATCCTGCTAAACTTTTCAAAACATGTGTAAGCTAAATAAATTGCTGATAATGTTTCTTCATTCTTTATCTTGTTTCACCTAAAATATATATATATATGTATATTAGTGTGTATATATATATATATATATATATATATATATATATATGCACACACATATATATAATCCTGGTAATCTATCCAAAGAAATTTATTCTTAAGGAATTGTCTACTTATCTCTGTGACACTAGTTCTCAAGCAAGGAAATAACCAAAGTCTTATCAAAGAAAGTCACTTTTGATTGTTGTTGTTCTTTATTTTAATTTTTTTTTAATATTATGTAATTTACTTTATAAAGCATGAGTAATTTAAGCCTTACTTTGTTTATTATTATTATTACTACTACTACTACTACTACTACTACTATTACTACTACTACTATTACTACTACTACTATTACTACTACTATTACTACTACTACTATTACTATTACTATTATTATTATTATCATTATTATTAAATATTATTATTATTATTATTATTATTATTATTATTGTTGTTGTTGTTGTTGTTAATGTGGTGAGCTGGCAGTATTGTAAACATACCAGACAGAATTCTTAATGGCATTTTGTCCTCTGTCTTCACATTCTGAGTTCAAATTCCACTGAGGTTGGCTTTGCTGTTCATCCTTTCGGGGTTGATGAAATAAGTGCCAGGTACACACTGGGGGTCGATATAATCGACTAGCCCTTCACCACAAAACTTCAGGCCTTGCATCTATAGCAAAGTTATTATTATTATTATTATTATTATTATTATTATTATTATTATTATTATTATTAATATTATTATCAATTATTAATTATTATTTTTTTTATTGTTATTAATATTAAACTGGTGAGCTGTCAGAATTGTAAACATGTTGGACAAAATGCTTAGCAGTTGTTCCAGTTTTACATTCTGAGTTCAAATTCTGCTGAAGTAGACTTTGCCTTTCATCCTTTTGGGGTTGATTAAATAAAGTCCAGGTGTCATACTGGGCTCAATGTAATCAACTAACCCCTTCCCCTAAAATTGATGGCCTTGAGCCAAAACTATTATTATTATTATTATTATTATTATTATTTTATCATTATCATCATCTTCATCATCATTATTATTAATATTATTATTATTATCATTAGCATTATTATTATTATTATTATTATTATTATTATTATTATTATCATTATTATTATTATTATCATCATCATCATTATTTTCCTGTCATTATGGATTTATTCTGTCAGATCTATTTTTCAGAAATAAATCTTTTTTTTTACAATTTATTTATTTTATTATTTCTATTTTTTGTTGGTTTTTTTTTTTTTAATAATTGCTATTATTTATTTATTTTTTTTTTTTTCTGCTGTTTTGCTCATACAATTTTAAATGTATTTTATCAGTTTGGGATGTTTGAGACCATGTTGAGTGCCTTTATGGATGAATATCCTGAATATCTCCGAGGAAAGAAAACATTGATTTGTGCCATTGCTTGTTTCGTGGAACTTCTGCTTGGACTCCCCTGCATTACTCAGGTTAGTATTGGTTTATTTCTTTAGTTCTTCTAATAGTCATTGCAGCCAAGCTAAATCTCTTCAGAGATTTTATAAAGTTCATAGGTCTAGAGAATCATCCATGTACCTCTATTTCATCTCTCAATTACTTCAGTCTACTGGAGTGATAAAGATAGAATGAGGCATGTCACCCCTGGACTGAAACAGCTGTAAGATATTATCCCATTTTCTGTCACTATATGTCATTTTTTTAATTACTGATATGACATAATATG
>NC_142944.1:1537356-1547356 GCF_046866305.1 Octopus bimaculoides
ATATACATATATATATATATATATATATATATATATATATATATATATATATGTATATATATATATATATATATATATATATATATATATATATATATATATATATATATATATATATACATACATATATATATATATATATATATATATATACATACATATATATATATATATATATGTATATATATATATATATATATATATATATATATACATACATATATATATATATATATATATATATATATATATATATATATTATATATATATATATATATATATATATATATATATATATATATATATATGTGTGTGTGTATATATATATATATATATATATACTTAGATAAGTTTCAGCTAGAATTGCTCCCAGTTATGACATATTTACAAATATACATGTGTACATGTGTACATGCATACATACATGTATACATATATACACACATACACACATGCACAGTTTCATGCACACATGCATAGAAAGCTTTGTGAGTGGGTTTGGTATGTCTATAAGTATGTCTATGTGTTTGTGCCTTTGTGTTTGTCCCTGACCACTGCTACCCCAACCAGTGTTGGGGTAGCAGTTCAGCAAAAGAGGCCAGCAGAATAAGTACCAAAGCTTTAAAAAATAAGTACTAGGATCAATTTGTTCAACTAAAACCTTTGATTACAATGCCCCAGCATGCCCACAATACCTTAAAAACAAAAAAGAAATAAAAGGCACAACAGACACACCAAACTAATTAAAATCATCGTTGTCCTTGAATACGGGCTTGTCTCCTGCATCCCTCTGCGGCTGAGCATTCTCAATCTTGGGTGCTTGTACCACATAAAAAAACACACCAACTGATGCCACGCAAACACACCCATGTGAGTGCAGCATCAGGGTACCCAGTGCATTCTGTAAAGTAGTTGGCATTGGGAAGGGCATCCAGCTATAGAAAACATGCCAAAGTAGACATGGAGACTGGACAGCTCTGCAGCTAGCCATCACCTGTCAAACCATCCAACTTATGTTTTATATCTTTGTATTGGATATATATTATAATGAAGCAGGTGGGGGGCAAGAAAGTATATACACAATGCACTACTATTACATGAGACTCAACACTCTATATCAGAAGCTGGCAGTGAACTGCTACCTCACAAACTGCCGATGCCATTTCTTTGTTTTATAATAATGAGGCAGTCTACCTTTAGTAACTTGAGGAGTAGTTGGAATCCTTCCACCACATCATTCCAGTAAGGAAAACAGACATTAAATGATGATGATAAATAGAGATGGTTTCATTTCTTCCTATGAAGAGACCTCATACTCCCACAAGATTATTATATTAACTCAAAAATCACATTTGTTAGAAAACAACACTTCTCATTTGAAGTAAATTTGAATGTTTTCAGTGATTTATTGACAAAGAATTCAGTCTCCAATGCTTCAATGTTGACACAGGATCTTGTAAACTTTCTTCCAATCACTTCAAGTTTTTCAAATTTTCAGCAGATAATTTTCAAAAACATGTAATTCTGGCATAGTTTTGTATGCTGATGACAAACATCCCTTTTTTTCCCCCGCTAAATCTGTAGAAATTAATAATAAAAAGAGTTACAGGTATATTCAATTGAAGAAGCCGCTGTTGCTGCTCATACTGAAAATCATGACTGCTTGTTCCCATGGGAACCGCGCACATAAAACCTTTGTGTGATCTCTCAACCTGCTAGAAATACCAGCTAAATCTTTGTTAAACTACACCTAAAAATACAAGAAAAGGACAACAAATTGTGTCACAGCCCCATTTATTTCCCTGCTTGATGTAGGCTCAAATATTTTCCACCTGTTGGGTGGTACTAATAACATTCAAACTAAAGTCAATCTCCATTCAAACTCACAACTCTTAATACACTTACTGGGGCCCACAGATTGATATTAGATTTTCACTTTCCTTGTGATAAAAAGAATACCATTTGTACCATCATCATCATCATCATCATTACTACTCTTCATACAATAACATCATTGGTAACCAATAATTTTCTCCACCACCATCACCACCATTTTTTTTTTTTATACTTTCTTCTAAACTAAATTTTTGACTTTAATTTAGATGTTGTTAACAACATTCAACAAGTGGAAAACACTTGGGCCTGGCTCAAGTGAGGAAATAAACATTGCTGTGACACAATATGTCGTCACAACTTCCAGTAAGTCCAGCAATGGGGACTTATGAGTAGCTAAAATTACTTAAGCTTAAATGCTTTCAACTTTTTTATTATAAACTTCTAAAAAACATCTGATTTTCAACATCAAAACTACATTTTTTGAAAATTTGAAACTCTTTAAGTGGTTGGAAGAAATTTTACAAGACACTTGATATAGAGGAAAGGAATATTCAGAAAGTAAAATTAATTTGGTTAATTTTATCATGAATGTTTTTTGCAGATCTAGACCTTACACTGTTAGGGAGGGTACCCCACTTCTATTACTGGGTATAAAAGGCACCAGATATAGTGTACAAGAGAGAAGACTGTGCTGATTTGCAACAGAGAAGACTGCTCTTTGGTAGGCCCAGGGCTAGAGTAGAAGACACTTGTCCAAAGTGTCACATGGTGGAATTGAACTCAGAGCCATGAGGAACCATATATGTGTGTGTGTGTGTGTGTGTGTGTGTGCGTGCGTGCGTGCGTGCGTGCGTGCGTGCGTGCGTGCGTGTGTGAGTGTGTGAGTGTGTAATGTTCAAAATAAAAGCAGGAAATCATAGCTTCCACATATGGTGATGGCCTGCATTTCAGCTTATGGAGAGGAGTGTTTGAGTGAGTCTAATCCACAACCACTACTTGTATCTTCCCAGCCTTAGCTTCTCAGAACTTAGCATACCTTAATTTCAATCACACCTTATTTCTATTACTGGTATCATCTTCTATCATGTCAACCCAACCATTCTTCTTTTTGTTGGATTTGTTTATTAGAAAAAAAGGCGAAACATCGGCACATGTTAGTTTTATCTTTGAGAGAGTTAGGAAGGCAGTAAGTATGTGTTTGTGAGAGAGAGAGAGAGAGAGAGAAAGAAAGAAAGAAAGAAAGAAAGAAAGAGAGAAAGAAAGAAAGAAAGAAAGAAAGAAAAACAATATTGATAGACAGTATATATTAGTATTACATAAGTATTTATAAATAACTGTGTGTGTGTGTTTAGTGTCAACATATTGTTTATAATTTTCATCTTGGCCCGCATTGATGTACTTATAAAGACATGAATGAAATTTTGGCAGCTAGAGTAATATTAGAGGTGGGTAGTAAATGAGAGAGAGAAGGGGAGAGAGAGAAAGAGAGAGAGACAGACAGACAGAGATAGCTAGACAGACGAATTGATGGCTACATCGATAGACAGAGAAAAGGAGAGAAAAAGAGAAGTTAATTGAAGATGCAGGTGAAGAAGATAGTGATATAAATATATATATATATATATATATATATATATATATATATATATATATATATATACATATATATACATACAAACACACATATACATATATATACATACACAGACACATAAATACATATGTACGGGTATGACTGTATGATAAGATGTTTGCTTCCTAACCACATGGTTCTAAGTTCAGCCCCACTGTGTGGCACCTTAGGCCACTCTCTTCTACTATTACCCTAGGCTGACCACAGCCTCGTGAGTGGCTTTGGCTAACAAAAACTAAAACACCCTGTCATATATACATCATCATCATCATCATTTAACATCCATGTTCCATGTTGGCATGGGTTGGATGGCTTCACAAGGATCTATTGAGTCCTTTGACTGCATCACGCTCCATTGTCTGTTTTGGCATGGTTTCTCCAGCTGGATGCCCTTCCTAATACCAACCACTTAGAGAGTGTAGTGGGTGCTTTTACGTGCCACCGGGACGAGGGCTAGTCAGGCAGTACTAGCAACGGTCACGCTCGAAATGGTGCATTTTACGTGCCACCTGCACAGGAGCCAGTCCATTGGCACTGGCAATGATCGCGCTCAGACGGCACTCTTAGTGTTCCACTGGTATAGGTGCCATCACGATTTCGCTTTCGCTTGCCACAACAGGTCTTCGCAAACCGAGTTTAGTGTTCCTACAAATTTAGTTTGATTTCGATTTCACTTGCCTCACCATGTCTTCGCAAGCGGAGTTTAGTGTCCAACGAAGGAATGTTACGCGTAAGTGGGCTGGCTACATCCCTGGCAGAGGCCTTGGATTTTGGTCTCACTTGGTTTGCCGGATCCTCTCACGCACAGCATATTTCCAAAGGTCACGGTCACAAGTCATTGCCTCGGTGAGGCCTAATGTTCGGAGGTCGTGCTTCACCACCTCACCCCAGGATTTCCTAGGCCTGCCTCTTCCACGGGTTCCCTCAACCACTAGGGTGTGGCACTTTTTCACACAGCCATCCTCATCCATTACATATGTATATGTATATGTATGTATATATAAATATATATATATACATATGTATATATATATATATATATATATATATATATATATATATATATATATATATATATATATATATATATATATATATAGGGAGAATTCCCGAAAAAACAACAGACGAAGATAGGTGATGTAAACAACAAATGGATGTATTAGTATATATATATATATATATATATATATATATACGATGGGCTTCTTTCAGTTTCCATCTACCAAATCCACTCGTAAAGCTTTAGTCAGCCCGAGGTTATAGAAGAAGACACCTGCCCAAGATGCCACGCAGTGGGACTGAACCCAGAACTATGTGGTTTGTAAGCAAGCTACTTACTACACAGCCACTCCTGTGCCTGTTATATTTAACATTATATTCATCACCATTTAACATCTGGTGTCCATGCTGGCAAAGGTTTCGATGGTTTGACAAGAACTGGCAAGCCAGGAGGCTGCAGCAGACTCCAGTCTGATTTAGCATGGTTTCTACAAATCAATGCCAACCCCTTTACAGCGTGTGCTGGATGCTTTTGCGTGGTCCTTCATGGGTATTTTTACATGACACTGTATAATAGAAAATAATTAATTCACAATGGCAGGTGTAAAATTGTAGAAAGGGCCTCTGATAGGAATGACATCTCTGGTCAGTAATGATGAGGTTTATAAGGGTGACCTTTGCTATGACAGATATCTATAACATCATGCACATCTATTACATATGAGTGTGATTATGGGATAAGCCATGGTGCTCCTGAAACAGGTATCGAGATAAGGTTATTATTACACTACTCCTTTCGTTTTCTTGATTTCTTTATTTTACACTCAGTATTTTGTATTCCATGTAAATCTACAAGTTAACCCTGCTTGTGTTTATCTACCTTTTCACTTTCATACCAGCTCAATGAGGATTGTTCTTACAGCTGAGCACAAAGGAGTTGAATTTTAAGATCTCTTCTGTCTGGGCACTATTTTGTGGATATCTATACCACACTTACTTTGTGTCCTTCCACACACTGTTTCTGTGTGTGTGTGTGTGTGTGTGTGGTTGGGTGTGTGGGGGGGGGGGGGTGTATGCATGTATGTATGTGTACAGTCTGTTAAATTTTACTGTATTTGTCTTCTATGGTGTCATTTCAAACATAGCACTGTATTTTTCTTTGTGTGTGTGTGTGTTTCTTTTCTGGTTGTAAAGAAATGGATCTCAACAATAGATTTTCTTGTCGTTTTTATTTGTTGTGAGGGCGTTGAATTGGCAGAGTCGTTAGCAGGCCAGACAAAATGCAAAGTAGCATTTCTTCCGGTTTCACATTTTTGTGCCTATAATAGAAAGGATTATTGCTTGTTACTTTTATTATTCTTTGTTATGCTCCAGTACTATTGTTATTTTTGAATGCTTTTCATATGTTTCTTAATCATCACCATTATCATCATCATCATCATCATCATCATCATCATTTAACATGAATCAGACAGAATTTGTCGAAGCAGGTTTACTATGGCCAGATACACCTTCCTGTTGCCAACCCGCACTTGTTTCCAAGTGAGATAAATATTTCCCATTGGCCAGGCATATTTTCACAAAAGACTGGAAATGAAGCACACAGCTTGCATAACACTGACGTTCATTGACAACTATCGTATGAAGTTAGGGCAAGGAGACAATTACACACACACACACACACACACACACACACACACACATAATGAGCTTCTTTCAGTTACCATCTACCAAACCCATTCCAAAGGCTTTGGTCAGCTTGGGCCAATAGTACAAGGCACAATTGCCCAAGGTGTTGCTCAAAAGAACTGAACCAAGGACTATGTGGTTGGGAAGTAAACTTACTACACAGCCATGTACCTGTACCTACTTTATTTAGCAAATGGTTGGATGGATAAAGATAATTGTATATAAAGATCAATAGACAGAAATATAATGACACCAGTAGGAGATAAGAACAAGAAATAGATTTACAAATATGGATCATAAATGAGTAACACTGAGCAATGAATGACACACATACATGTTCAGCTTTGCATTCATAATATATATATGAATTTTATATATATATATATATATATATATATATATATATATATATATATATATTTAATATATATATATATTTAAGTGTATAATTATAATTAAGGGCACTGGAATACCAGCACCTATATGCTAGAAGTAGATGTCAAATACTTACAACCCACTCTAAATTTGTTCTCTATTTATAACCTCAGGTCGAATGCAAGGTAATGAGCAAGATTTACAAAACTTTGGATAATCCTATATCTTAAGATTTCATGCTCTGTAACGAAGATTTCTTTACAATCTTCAGTAGAGATACACCAACAAATATATAAGCAAAAATTACATATATATATGTGTATGTATATATGTATGTATATGTATATGCAAACATATACACCCATACATAATATAGCTTTTGTATTTTATTTGTTTCATTCATTGGATCCTGGTTTTGTTGAGATCCTACCTTGAAAGGTGAGTCAAACAAATTGATGCCAATATTTGATTTTAAGCCAGATACTTATTTTATCAGCCTCTTTCTCCAAACCACAAAGTCAGGGGAATGTAAACCAACTAACACCAATTGTCACGCAATAAATGGGGAACAAACAGAAACTCATAGATAGACACACTTATAAATACATGCACACACATATGGCAGGCTTCTTTCAGTTTCTGTCTACCAAATCCACCCACAAGACTCTGGTTGACCTAGGGCTACTGTAGGAGATACTTGACCAAAGTGCTGTGTAGTAGTAATACAAATATCAATGAATGCAGACTTTCCTTACTGAATGAGTTTTGTGAAACTGGATGATAGGAAAATATATAATTTTATAGCTACGTATACAATACATGTACAGACGTGTGTGTGTGTGTGTGTGTGTGTGTGTGTGTGTGTGTGTGTGTGTGTGCCTGTGCATGTCTGTGTTTGTGTGTGCCTGTGCATGTCTGTATGCGTGTGTGTGTGTGTGTGTGTGTGTCTGTGTGTGTGTGTCTGTGCATGTCTGTGTGTGTACGTGTGTTTTGTACTGCAAGTGATGTTAGTAAAGTGTGTGCAGTGTGCAGTGTTTAAACTGATTAACTTCATCACCTTAGTGATATACACTGAAATAACTGGACTATTTCACACACAATATCCATTGGTTACTGTTCAAAAAACTCACTACCCCATGTCTATATCTGAGGGTGATTATTAACCCTCTTGTTACTGTATTTCTCTAGAACTACACTGCACCTTTGTTTCAATTAAGTTTGAAAAATAATGAATTTATTTAAATAATCTGGTCATTATTAAGTTGATGTCTGAAACATGAAACGAACATGAAATTTTGATTTAGATCATTTCAAAGAGTCTTTTTCAGTGGTTGACAAAGATGGCATTACAAAACTTTTGATTTTAATCTGTTTTTCTGTACATGCATGTGCATTTAGCACTGTCACATGTATTCCATATTCTAGAAAATCCCACTTGGGTGCAGTTCTAAAGGCCTACACAGAATGAGTGGGATATGTCTAACCACACACACACACACACACACACACATATATTTATATATATATATATATATATATATATATATATATATATATATATACATATATATAAGAAAAATAAAAGTTTTTCCTATATTTCTACCCATGTGAAATAAAATAACTTTGTTTTCTATGTGTGTGCGTGTGTGTGCGCGTGTGTGTGTGTGTGCGTGTGTGTGTGTGCAAGGTTATCGTTTAATGTCTGTTTTCCATGCTGGTATGTGTTGGAAGGGTTGACTGGGGCTGGTACGCCAGAAGACTGCACCAAGCTCTTCTGTTTGATCTGTCATGGTTTTCTGTGGCTGGATGCTCTTCCTAATGCCAACCACTTCACAGTGTGGGCTGCATGCTTTTCATGTTGCACCAGAAGCAGCAGTGCGGCTATCAAATAACTTACGAGACAAAACCCCCCTCAACTGAGACGGGGGAAGTAATATTGACAAAGATGGCTTTGTGCCAGACAAGAAGAGGTTAGAGTATGAGGGACTGAAATAGGTGTCTTGCATGCAGTAAGAAGAGATTACATGACAACCTCAGTAGGAGAGAGAGAGAAAGGGAGGAGAGAGAGAAAGGGAGGAGAGAGAGAAAGGGAGGAGAGAGAGAAAGGGAGGAGAGAGAGAGAGAAAGGGAGGAGAGAGAGAAAGGGAGGAGAGAGAGAAAGGGAGGAGAGAGAGAAAGGGAGGAGAGAGAGCGAGAGAGAGAAAGGGAGGAGAGAGAGAGAGAGAAAGAGAGAAGATGCTGAAGATGGTGGAGATGTGCAATAAATTGGTTATTCTTCTGCAATACACAAAATATCTTTTACAATTTTTTAATCCAATTCCAAATATTTAATTAGGAAAACATATTAGGATTTTTGAAACATCAAATTGCTACAAGGGCCAGTTTGAGTAAAATGGGGATCAAAGGGGTCCATTGGTTAATAATGTTTGAGAAATACTGGTTTAGCTAAGTAAATTGAACCTTTTTCTAAAGTCTGGTCACTTTTGGATGTTAACAAACCAACACCAGTTGTCAAGTGATTATGGGGACAAACACAAACATGTATACATACATACACACACACACACACACACACACACATATATATATATATATATATATATAACAGTTTCCATCTACCAAATCTATTCACAAGGCTTTGGTTGGCCCAGGTTAAGTAGGAGACACTTTTTTATGTATGTGTCTGTAAGGCTTCATTCAGTTTCCATTTATCTTATCCACAAAAAATAATAAGAATGATCTTTTTTTTTTCATTTGCCAGAGAAGCAAAGATGAGGGGTACATCGGGAGGACAGTCTGTAATCTTTATTGGGGTTTACATAAAAGATGTGAAGCAAAAAAAAGGAAGAGAATGGAAATAGGATAAAAGTATACATCGAATACAAAGTATGTGATAACATGAATAATGCGCTCCTCCTGATACAGAAGAACCTCCAGCTTGGGCCAATGAAGGAAACCCCCACAAGAATATCCTGACCATCAAAACCCTCGCCCAACTGTTGTTTTCCAATCCACAGACGCTTGCTTAGGGTAGGTTCAATTATCCAAACAGTTTTAGCCATTCACCAAATAGTAACAGTAAGCCTTTCTATTATAGACACAAGGCCTGAAATTTGTGAGGGAGGGTACTAGTCAGTAACATCCACCTCAGTACTCAGCCGTTTCGTCAACCCTGAAAGGATGAAACGCAAAGTAGAGCTCAACAGAATTTGAACTCAGAATGCATGTTTGTTCAGCACACTTACAACTCTGCCAGCTTTGTATTATAGGCACAAGGCCTGACATTTTGGGGGAGGGGGATAGTTGATTGCATGGACCCTAGTACTCAACCGGTACTTATTTCATCGACCCTGAAAGGATGAAAGGTAACGTCGACTTCAGCAGAATTCGAACTCAGAATATAAAAACAAACAAAATACTGCTTGGTAGTTTTCCCCGGCAAATGATTCTGTCACCTCACTGCCTTA
>NC_142944.1:1552356-1582356 GCF_046866305.1 Octopus bimaculoides
GTTCGACTAAAGGCGGTGTTCCAGCATGGCCGCAGTCAAATGACTGAAACAAGTAAAAGAATAAAAGAAATACATATATATATATGTGTATATATAAATATATGTATGCATGTATGTATGTATAATTTTATACTTCCTTTAGACATTGGACTGCGGTCATGCTGGGGCATTGCCACGAGGGGTTTAGTCGAACAAACCGACGGGTGTGCGTGCGCGCATGTGTATGTATGTACATGCGCGCATACGCGAATTCTACACAATAAATACACACAAATATGTGTGTATATGTGCGCGTGTGTATGTGTGTGTGTGTGTGTAAACTGGGCCTATTTCAGTTTCTGTCTACCAAATCCACTTGCAAAGCTTTGGTCGGCTTGAGGCTATAAAAGACATTCGCCCAAGATGTCACGCAGTGCGATTGAAGCCAAGACCAATATAGTTATTTAGAAAATTCAATGTGGCCGGTAAACAAGAAACAAGGAAAGACCCTTTCTTTACCAATCAAGATTGGTTTTAGGTGTTTGTGGTTGTCTGAATCGGTTGATGTCTATGTATATATATGCATATTTGTACTCATGTGTAGCATAGATATCTCCTGGATCTTGTCTGAATCAAAATTTAAATTACGATTCCACTGTTCGCATTCTTCCTTGTCTTATTTCGTTAAAATTCTTATGTTTGCAATTCATTTTACTAATCTTAAAATATGAGCAAGAAATATTGGATTTATAACCACCGAAAAGACGTTACTACGCACTGCCAAAGATCCCAACCTCCGTTTCGAATAAGGATTACAAACTTGAATTTTAAAGGCCCAGAGCTTTTTCATATCTTGCCTAAAATCTCGAAGGATCTAGATGGAGTGAAGGTAGATGCGTTCAAGAAGATCCCAGATTAGCTTATATCATGGCAAGAGACTCAGGTGAGGGCAGCAGTATCAATGTCATTCAGCAAAAGCCAACCAGGTAAGAATTATCGAAAAGGTAATGATTCTGGCGGTGCTCCAGTATGGCCACAGCTTTTCGACTGAAAGACATAGAAGAATAAAAGAAAGCAGCACATCACATTTATATGATGCCTGTGTAGTTAAGAAGTTTGCTTCCCAAACATAAGACTCTGGGTTCAATGCCACTCGTGGCACCTTCGGCAAGTGTCTTTACTATAGCCCTGGACGACAAAAGCCTTGTGAGTGTATTTGGTAGATGGAAACTGAAAGAAGCCCGTCGTGTATGTATGTATGTATGTATGTATGTATGTATGTGTTCGCACATGCGTGCGTGTGTGTGTGTGTGTTCGTGTTTGTGTTTGTCCATCGCTCGACAACTGGTACTGCTTGGTTTACACCCCCGTAACTTAGCGGTTCGGCAAAAGTAGCTAATAGAATAGCTGTAAGGCTACGACAAAAGTATTCAGGTCTATTTGTTCGACTAACGCTTTTAGATAGTGCACCAGTATGGCTGCAATCTAATGACTGAAACAAGTAAAAGATTATATATATATAAATATATATATATATATATATATATATATATATATATATATATATATATATATATATATATATATATATATATATATATATATATATAAATATATGTGTGTGTGTGTGCGTGTGTATGTGTGTATGTGTGTGTGTGTGTGTGTGTATGTATGTATGTATGATTTCTTTATTAACCACAAAGGGTTTACATTAAGAGAAGCATTATGGACAGTACAGGACAAAACAAAGAATGTGTATATGTGTGTGTTGTGAGGGTTTTGCGTGTAAACAAGACCAACAATTTTTTTTTTTAATCACCGATGTGTGATCCTCAATAGGGAGGAGACGTTCTATGGCTCCTCATAAAAAAAATGGGTACCCTGACTTTTGGGGCAGGTGCCATTTTTTCTTTTCCTTTTTTCCAACTACAGGCATATGCTCAGGGCAGGCCCGTTCACTCGCACCATTCTCGCCATTTTCATCCAACTTTCAGCAAATTGGCTAAAAGACATAATACTTCCCTCTCTACCCTTATTTTCCTTTTCAAGTGAAACTTGAAGAAGTTCATCAGGGATTGGCCAAAGAGAAAAGTGTTTGTCTTCAGCCCCTTCAATCTCATTCACCACCTTACAACCTCTTTCACCATGGCCACTAGGCATATAAACACAGCCTTTCCTTTTCAGTTAAAGGAAGGCGGTGGGGCGATCTTCATGATGGATTCAGTTGATAGTCGGATCCGTCGCACACGCAACAGCAAGTGTTCGACATAAACCCACAGAGAAGCAATGCTCGGTCACTGGACGAGTGCATTCAAGACCGTCTCGTCGACCTGCGTGCATTTCGGGCATGCTCGACGTACGACACTTCCGTGCCTGTAAACTTTATCTCGAACAGGCAAAGCTCCCTAGTAGCACGAAATTTTTGAAAATTATTCATCGGTCTTGGGCCAAAAGCTCTCCAGAAAAGAGCGGCTAGTTGATCTTTTTCGACGCCTAAGGTCTCCCCCAAAACGTCTTCGCACTTTTCCTCCACTAATCTTCTATAAAAAGCTAAAGTGGACGTTCCACCCATCGTAGTGTCTGATTGGATGAGAGCTGTGAGCATTTGAAGACATTTCACTTTCCAAATGTTCCCTCTCGGTCTCTGTTTTACCCAGGACTGCAGCTCTGTTTAAAAAAAATAGCAGGGGAAATGTGTGTCTAGCAAACGGTGGCCACACCTGTTCACTATCAAGGAAGCACTGAAGATGTCACAGCCTCAGTGCATGTCTGCACATCATCAACCACGGCATGCCCTGGCCACCATGCTGTGGGTACTGAGAGCAGATAGACTGCTTGACCATCGGGATGTGTCTCTTTTACAAGAAGCAGAAGTGTATACGCTCCAGTGTAATTAGACAGTGGCCAGGATATGGCACAAATGTCAAGTGATAGTAAATGACGGACACGATACACGCATTAGCCACCTCTGCCCGACCTTTCAGGAATAGCTTTCTCTCAACCCATTTCTGGGTGAGAGTAGTCCCCCTACTCTTTACCTCGTCTCAGTTTTTGTCTATCTGGAGGTCCGGACCGAACCAGACTCCGAGCAATTTAACCGGTCCGTCCATACAGCGCCCACTAATTTAACTGTCGCTCCTGAAACCGATTCGTAGTCCTGGAGAGCGGTGCCGATCACTTCAATGAGTTTATGATCCGACACCAGTACAGTAACGTCGTCGGCAAATGCCGACAGGCATCTCCCATATCCAAGGTCATGCGGGATTCCTCTAAACGCCTCCAGTTTGTGTAGTAGTGGCTCGAGAGTCAGTACATACAAGAGAGACGAGAGGGGGAAATATTGCCGGACCGAGCGCATGATGCTAAACGGCTCCGAGAGGTGACTGTTCACTCTGACCTCTGAATAGATGTCGCTGTGCATCGCAGCGATCCAGCCATAGAATACAGGCCCGAAACCAGCTGCCTTGAAGACTGCCGTCAGGTATAGATGATCGATCCTACCGAAAGCTTTAGACTGATCTAAATTGATCAGGGGCCCTACCCGTGCCAGGTTCTTTAACCACTTTCTCAATGATGTATCACATGAGATGGAGGTTATAATGGATGGATCTTTTCGGGATGGCATATGTCTGTTCCTCCCCTACCAAATACCCGATGACAAGCGCCAACCTTGTAGCTGATACCTTGGTCAAAATTTCGAACTCTGCATTCAGCAGAGTTACGGTCCTAAAGGTGTCAATACAATCCCCCTTCTTCGGGTCTTTTCTCAGCCGCTCCTCGGCTCACAAAACTGGAAATTCTCTCATTCTGTTACTAGTTGCTGTAAACGTTTGCTGAGATGTCGCCGAAAAAGTCTGGCATGTAAGCGTAGACCTCTTAGGGAAGACCATCCAAACCAGGCGATTTACCCCTCGTGCAGTTAGTCATTACTTCCCGTATTTCAAAGGCTGTTATCGGTCTTTCGCAGAGTACCGCCGCAGCCCGTCACAGTAGGACGTGAAATCCATCTTGCGACGCGGCTGACTACTGCTACCGAACAGTCGAGTGAAGCGCCGTTGAAAAGCCGCACACATCTGTCTCGGATCAGTTATCATTTGTCCTTCGAGGCCCGACAAGGATCGGATCGTGGATTTATTTCTACACCGTGTCTCTGCCTCTCGGGCCCATTGAACGGATTTCGTCCCTTCGTGTCTAAGTGCTCATGCCTTAGCTCTCATAACGTAACCTTTGTGTTTCGCATTGAAGAATTGGTTGAGTGTCAATCTCGTTGCAAGCACGTCGGTCGCGATGCCTTTTCTAAAAGCCTCATCTAACTGCTTGACTCGCTCTGTTTCTTTCTACTATTAGTCCTTTGCTAAACCTTATCGATTCTATTCTAATCGCCTTTTTCAGGGCGAACTACCACTTATTGTTGATTATTACCCCCGTCAACTAGTCCATTAATCCGGTCTCTGAAATCTTTACGGGCCGGCAACGACGTGTCCAGCTTCCAGTAACCGGGCCTGTCTATGAAGCCCATCTAAGTCGACTGTACAGATCATGAATTTATAGTCTGTGTAGTCGACTACTTTAAACTGTGGGCAATCTATGCTATCCTTATCTGCTTCTCAACAGAATACCCTATCTAGATACGATCTGGATGACCCGATGCGGTTGACCATTTCCACACTGGCACATACGGGAAATACAGTCGATACCTGTTAGACAGTTGGAATCGTCTGAGCACGTTTGCAAGGCTTCTGCACCCTCCTCTCCTATCTGCCAAACTTACACAATCCCACCTTAATCTAAAACTCCATTCCAATCCTCCACTAACACTAAAGAGCGGGACGCTCCCAGGAAAGTTTCCAGACGTTTGAAGAAAACTGCCCCTGTCGGGGCATAGATAGCAACTAGCCTGAAAGTATGTCCTTTGCTGTGTCACGTCCAGGACCACTGACTTAACTTCCGGATCCAGGAAGATCGTCCGTATTGTAAGATCCAGATTTTTCCGAACCATCATGGCAACTCTTCCTCCCGCTCCCGGATGACTTGGAGATGTGTAACCTCATATTCACCGAAAATAGGTCGGAAGTCCTGTGAGTCGGAAATTCTGGTTTTGCTAATGGCCACCATGTCGACATTCAGTTCCCTGAGGTCATTGAACAGGTAACTCCGCTTCCAAGGTGGTCCCAGACCATATACATTCACGCTGCCTATTCTGTACATGACCATGTTGTCGGAAAAAGAGAAGAAAAGAAAAGGAAAACTTACTTGGTTTTGTTTGGAGGGGTGGATTGCCCGCCCCTCCTGTTGGCTTGGGGTGTGTCCAACAACAAATCACCAAGAATTCTCTTAGTGATTATTCCCTCGAAAATCTTCGATTTCCTGTGGGAATTGGGTTTTTAAGTGTGTGTGTGTGTGTGTTTTGTGTGGTTTGAATGATTTGTGTGTGGGTAGGTAGGGAGAAGGTGGGTGTGACAACATCTTTGGGTCTAACGTTTGTGTGTTATTATGTACTTCATTAATTCTTCGTTTTTTTTAGTCTATTGCCATGTAGTTCGTAATGTTACTGTCTTTAATTTGTGATTGTTGTTGTTGTTGTTGTTGAGGTGGTGGTGTTGGTAGTGGTGATTATTGTTGCGTGTGTGTAATGCCTTATGTTTCAGGTTTTAGAGGTGGTGCTTTCGATGCAGTGTTTGTTTTGGGTGTATTTGTTTTTGTTGTTTTGATATTATTCTTTCTACTTCCTCTGTGGCTAAGGATTGTTGTTGTTTGTTCATAAATTTGTTTTTATTTCTATCTCTTTTCCTTTTCCTTTTTTTTTTTTTAGTTTTTCAACTTTCACTCCTCATCGTGGTCCATCTCTCCAGCCCTGATTTCCATCCGCTCCGCATCGGGAAGTGGAATATGTTCGGGTGCCAAGAAGAGTTTGGGGAAACTCGGTATCGGTATGGTTGTTGGTGTTGGCGTTGGCGTTGGTGGTTCCACGGTTGAATCTGCTGATGGTGATGGTGCTGCTGCTGTTCTCGCTGGAGTTCTGGTGGCCGTTGTTGGTGTAGGGAGGAGAGGTGCCAGTCTCTCATTTTCTTTCAGTCTCGGGCAGAAGGTTTTTAAATGGTTAGTTGAAAAACAAATGTGTCACTTTGCATTCCTTCCATCTACCCTGACTAGAATTATACTGGCTCCAGGAAGAAGGATCTGGTCCAGGAAGAAGAATCTGGTCCAGGAAGAAGGATCTGGTCCAGGAAGAAGGATCTGGTCCAGGAAGAAGGATCTGGTCCAGGATGAAGGATCTGGTCCAGGAAGAAGGATCGGGTCCAGGAAGAAGGATCGGGTCCAGGAAGAAGGATCTGGTCCAGGATGAAGGATCTGGTCCAGGAAGAAGGATCTGGTCCAGGAAGAAGGATCTGGTCCAGGAAGAAGGATCTGGTCCAGGAAGAAAGATCTGGTCAAGGAAGAAGGATCTGGTCCAGGAAGAAGGATCTGGTCCAGGATGAAGGATCTGGTCCAGGAAGAAGGATCTGGTGCAGGAAGAAGGATCTGGTCCAGGAAGAAGGATCTGGTCCAGGAAGAAGGATCTGGTTCAGGATGAAGGATCTAGTCCAGGAAGAAGGATCTGGTCCAGGAAGAAGGATCTGGTCCAGGATGAAGGATCTGGTCCAGGAAGAAGGATCTGGTCCAGGAAGAAGGATCTGGTCCAGGAAGAAGGATCTGGTCCAGGAAGAAGGATCTGGTCCAGGAAGAAGGATCTGGTCCAGGATGAAGGATCTGGTCCAGGAAGAAGGATCTGGTCCAGGAAGAAGGATCTGGTCCAGGATGAAGGATCTGGTCCAGGAAGAAAGATCTGGTCCAGGATGAAGGATCTGGTCCAGGAAGAAGGATCTGGTCCAGGAAGAAGGATCTGGTCCAGGAAGAAGGATCTGGTCCAGGATGAAGGATCTGGTCCAGGAAGAAGGATCTGGTCCAGGAAGAAGGATCTGGTCCAGGATGAAGGATCTGGTCCAGGAAGAAGGATCTGGTCCAGGAAGAAGGATCTGGTCCAGGAAGAAGGATCTGGTCCAGGATGAAGGATCTGGTCCAGGATGAAGGATCTGGTCCAGGAAGAAGGATCTGGTCCAGGAAGAAGGATCTGGTCCAGGAACAAGGATCTGGTCCAGGATGAAGGATCTGGTCCAGGATGAAGGATCTGGTCCAGGAAGAAGGATCTGGTCCAGGATGAAGGATCTGGTCCAGGAAGAAGGATCTGGTCCAGGAAGAAGGATCTGGTCCAGGAAGAAGGATCTGGTCCAGGAAGAAGGATCTGGTCCAGGAAGAAGGATCTGGTCCAGGATGATGGATCTGGTCCAGGAAGAAGGATCTGGTCCAGGATGAAGGATCTGGTCCAGGAAGAAGGATCTGGTCCAGGAAGAAGGATCTGGTCCAGGATGAAGGATCTCGTCCAGGAAGAAGGATCTGGTCCAGGAAGAAGGATCTCGTCCAGGAAGAAGGATCTGGTCCAGGAAGAAGGATCTGGTCCAGGAAGAAGGATCTGGTCCAGTATGAAGGATCTGGTCCAGGAAGAAGGATCTGGTCCAGGAAGAAGGATCTGGTCCAGGAAGAAGGATCTGGTCCAGGAAGAAGGATCTGGTCCAGGAAGAAGGATCTGGTCCAGGAAGAAGGATCTGGTCCAGGAAGAAGGATCTGGTCCAGGAAGGATCTGGTCCAGGATAAAGGATCTGGTCCAGGAAGAAGGATCTGGTCCAGGAAGAAGGATCTGGTCCAGGATGAAGGATCTGGTCCAGGAAGAAGGATCTGGTCCAGGAAGAAGGAACTGGTCCAGGAAGAAGGATCTGGTCCAGGATGAAGGATCTGGTCCAGGAAGAAGGATCTGGTCCAGGATGAAGGATCTGGTCCAGGATGAAGGATCTGGTCCAGGATGAAGGATCTGGTCCAGGATGAAGGATCTGGTCCAGGATGAAGGATCTGGTCCAGGAATAAGGATCAGGTCCAGGAAGAAGGATCTGGTCCAGGAAGAAGGATCTGGTCCAGGAAGAAGGATCTAGTCCAGGAAGAAGGATCTGGTCCAGGAAGAAGGATCTGGTCCAGGATGAAGGATCTGGTCCAGGAAGAAGGATCTGGTCCAGGAAGAAAGATCTGGTCCAGGATGAAGGTTCTGGTCCAGGAAGAAGGATCTGGTCCAGGAAGAAGGATCTGGTCCAGGAAGAAGGATCTGGTCCAGGAAGAAGGATCTGGTCCAGGATGAAGGATATGGTCCAGGAAGAAGGATCTGGTCCAGGAAGAAGGATCTGGTCCAGGAAGTAGGATATGGTCCAGGAAGAAGGATCTGGTCCAGGAAGAAGGATCTGGTCCAGGAAGAAGGATCTGGTCCAGGATGAAGGATCTGGTCCAGGAAGAAGGATCTGGTCCAGGATGAAGGATCTGGTCCAGGAAGAAGGATCTGGTCCAGGATGAAGGATCTGGTCCAGGAAGAAGGATCTGGTCCAGGAAGAAGGATCTGGTCCAGGAAGAAGGATCTGGTCCAGGAAGAAGGATCTGGTCCAGGAAGAAGGATCTGGTCCAGGAAGAAGGATCTGGTCCAGGATGAAGGATCTGGTCCAGGAAGAAGGATCTGGTCCAGGATGAAGGATCTGGTCCAGGAAAGAGGATCTGGTCCAGGATGAAGGATCTGGTCCAGGAAGAAGGATCTGGTCCAGGATGAAGGATCTGGTCCAGGAAGAAGGATCTGGTCCAGGAAGAAGGATCTGGTCCAGGATGAAGGATCTGGTCCAGGAAGAAGGATCTGGTCCAGGGAGAAGGATCTGGTCCAGGAAGAAGGATCTGGTCCAGGAAGAAGGATCTGGTCCAGGATGAAGGGTCTGGTCCAGGAAGAAGGATCTGGTCCAGGAAGAAGGATCTGGTCCAGGAAGAAGGATCTGGTCCAGGAAGAAGGATCTGGTCCAGGAAGAAGGATCTGGTCCAGGAAGAAAGATCTGGTCCAGGATGAAGGATCTGGTCCAGGAAGAAGGATCTGGTCCAGGAAGAAGGATCTGGTCCAGGAAGAAGGATCTGGTCCAGGAAGAAGGATCGGGTCCAGGATGAAGGATCTGGTCCAGGAAGAAGGATATGGTCCAGGATGAAGGATCTGGTCCAGGAAGAAGGATCTGGTCCAGGATGAAGGATCAGGTCCAGGAAGAAGGATCTGGTCCAGGATGAAGGATCTGGTCCAGGAAGAAGGATCTGGTCCAGGAAGAAGGATCTGGTCCAGGAAGAAGGATCTGGTCCAGGAAGAAGGATCTGGTCCAGGAAGAAAGATCTGGTCCAGGATGAAGGATCTGGTCCAGGAAGAAGGATCTGGTCCAGGAAGAAGGATCTGGTCCAGGAAGAAGGATCTGGTCCAGGAAGAAGAATCTGGTCCAGGAAGAAGGATCGGGTCCAGGATGAAGGATCTGGTCCAGGAAGAAGGATATGGTCCAGGATGAAGGATCTGGTCCAGGAAGAAGGATCTGGTCCAGGATGAAGGATCTGGTCCAGGAAGAAGGATCTGGTCCAGGATGAAGGATCTGGTCCAGGAAGAAGGATCTGGTCCAGGAAGAAGGATCTGGTCCAGGAAGAAGGATCTGGTCCAGGAAGAAAGATCTGGTCCAGGATGAAGGATCTGGTCCAGGAAGAAGAATCTGGTCCAGGAAGAAGGATCTGGTCCAGGAAGAAGGATCTGGTCCAGGAAGAAGGATCTGGTCCAGGAAGAAGGATCTGGTCCAGGAAGAAGGATCTGGTCCAGGAAGAAGGATCTGGTCCAGCAAGAAGGATCTGGTCCAGGATGAAGGATCTGGTCCAGGAAGAAGGATCTGGTCCAGGAAGAAGGATCTGGTCCAGGAAGAAGAATCTGGTCCAGGAAGAAGGATCGGGTCCAGGATGAAGGATCTGGTCCAGGATGAAGGATATGGTCCAGGATGAAGGATCTGGTCCAGGAAGAAGGATCTGGTCCAGGATGAAGGATCTTGTCCAGGAAGAAGGATCTGGTCCAGGATGAAGGATCTGGTCCAGGAAGAAGGATCTGGTCCAGGAAGAAGGATCTGGTCCAGGAAGAAGGATCTGGTCCAGGAAGAAGGATCTGGTCCAGGAAGAAAGATCTGGTCCAGGATGAAGGATCTGGTCCAGGAAGAAGGATCTGGTCCAGGAAGAAGGATCTGGTCCAGGAAGAAGGATCTGGTCCAGGAAGAAGGATCTGGTCCAGGAAGAAGGATCTGGTCCAGGAAGAAGGATCTGGTCCAGGAAGAAGGATCTGGTCCAGGATGAAGGATCTGGTCCAGGAAGAAGGATCTGGTCCAGGATGAAGGATCTTGTCCAGGAAGAAGGATCTGGTCCAGGAAGAAGGATCTGGTCCAGGAAGAAGGATCTGGTCCAGGAAGAAGGATCTGGTCCAGGAAGAAAGATCTGGTCCAGGATGAAGGATCTGGTCCAGGAAGAAGGATCTGGTCCAGGAAGAAGAATCTGGTCCAGGATGAAGGATCTGGTCCAGGAAGAAGGATCTGGTCCGGGATGAAGGATCTGGTCCAGGAAGAAGGATCTGGTCCAGGAAGAAAGATCTGGTCCAGGAAGAAGGATCTGGTCCAGGAAGAAGGATCTGGTCCAGGAAGAAGGATCTGGTCCAGGAAGAAAGATCTGGTCCAGGATGAAGGATCTGGTCCAGGAAGAAGGATCTGGTCCAGAAAGAAGGATCTGGTCCAGGAAGAAGGATCTGGTCCAGGAAGAAGAATCTGGTCCAGGAAGAAGGATCGGGTCCAGGATGAAGGATCTGGTCCAGGAAGAAGGATATGGTCCAGGATGAAGGATCTGGTCCAGGAAGAAGGATCAGGTCCAGGAAGAAGGATCTGGTCCAGGAAGAAGGATCTGGTCCAGGAAGAAGGATCTAGTCCAGGAAGAAGGATCTGGTCCAGGAAGAAGGATCTGGTCCAGGATGAAGGATCTGGTCCAGGAAGAAGGATCTGGTCCAGGAAGAAAGATCTGGTCCAGGATGAAGGTTCTGGTCCAGGAAGAAGGATCTGGTCCAGGAAGAAGGATCTGGTCCAGGAAGAAGGATCTGGTCCAGGAAGAAGGATCTGGTCCAGGATGAAGGATCTGGTCCAGGAAGAAGGATCTGGTCCAGGAAGAAGGATCTGGTCCAGGAAGAAGGATCTGGTCCAGGAAGAAGGATCTGGTCCAGGAAGAAGGATCTGGTCCAGGATGAAGGGTCTGGTCCAGGAAGAAGGATCTGGTCCAGGAAGAAGGATCTGGTCCAGGAAGAAGGATCTGGTCCAGGAAGAAGGATCTGATCCAGGAAGAAGGATCTGGTCCAGGAAGAAAGATCTGGTCCAGGATGAAGGATCTGGTCCAGGAAGAAGGATCTGGTCCAGGAAGAAGGATCTGGTCCAGGAAGAAGGATCTGGTCCAGGAAGAAGGATCGGGTCCAGGATGAAGGATCTGGTCCAGGAAGAAGGATATGGTCCAGGATGAAGGATCTGGTCCAGGAAGAAGGATCTGGTCCAGGATGAAGGATCAGGTCCAGGAAGAAGGATCTGGTCCAGGATGAAGGATCTGGTCCAGGAAGAAGGATCTGATCCAGGAAGAAGGATCTGGTCCAGGAAGAAGGATCTGGTCCAGGAAGAAGGATCTGGTCCAGGAAGAAGGATCTGGTCCAGGATGAAGGATCTGGTCCAGGAAGAAGGATCTGGTCCAGGAAGAAGGATCTGGTCCAGGAAGAAGGATCTGGTCCAGGAAGAAGAATCTGGTCCAGGAAGAAGGATCGGGTCCAGGATGAAGGATCTGGTCCAGGAAGAAGGATATGGTCCAGGATGAAGGATCTGGTCCAGGAAGAAGGATCTGGTCCAGGATGAAGGATCTGGTCCAGGAAGAAGGATCTGGTCCAGGATGAAGGATCTGGTCCAGGAAGAAGGATCTGGTCCAGGAAGAAGGATCTGGTCCAGGAAGAAGGATCTGGTCCAGGAAGAAAGATCTGGTCCAGGATGAAGGATCTGGTCCAGGAAGAAGAATCTGGTCCAGGAAGAAGGATCTGGTCCAGGAAGAAGGATCTGGTCCAGGAAGAAGGATCTGGTCCAGGAAGAAGGATCTGGTCCAGGAAGAAGGATCTGGTCCAGGAAGAAGGATCTGGTCCAGGAAGAAGGATCTGGTCCAGGAAGAAGGATCTGGTCCAGGATGAAGGATCTGGTCCAGGAAGAAGGATCTGGTCCAGGAAGAAGGATCTGGTCCAGGAAGAAAGATCTGGTCCAGGATGAAGGATCTGGTCCAGGAAGAAGGATCTGGTCCAGGAAGAAGGATCTGGTCCAGGATGAAGGATCTGGTCCAGGAAGAAGGATCTGGTCCAGGAAGAAGGATCTGGTCCAGGAAGAAAGATCTGGTCCAGGATGAAGGATCTGGTCCAGGAAGAAGGATCTGGTCCAGGAAGAAGGATCTGGTCCAGGAAGAAGGATCGGGTCCAGGATGAAGGATCTGGTCCAGGAAGAAGGATATGGTCCAGGATGAAGGATCTGGTCCAGGAAGAAGGATCTGGTCCAGGATGAAGGATCAGGTCCAGGAAGAAGGATCTGGTCCAGGATGAAGGATCTGGTCCAGGAAGAAGGATCTGGTCCAGGAAGAAGGATCTGGTCCAGGAAGAAGGATCTGGTCCAGGAAGAAAGATCTGGTCCAGGATGAAGGATCTGGTCCAGGAAGAAGGATCTGGTCCAGGAAGAAGGATCTGGTCCAGGAAGAAGGATCTGGTCCAGGAAGAAGAATCTGGTCCAGGAAGAAGGATCGGGTCCAGGATGAAGGATCTGGTCCAGGAAGAAGGATATGGTCCAGGATGAAGGATCTGGTCCAGGAAGAAGGATCTGGTCCAGGATGAAGGATCTGGTCCAGGAAGAAGGATCTGGTCCAGGATGAAGGATCTGGTCCAGGAAGAAGGATCTGGTCCAGGAAGAAGGATCTGGTCCAGGAAGAAGGATCTGGTCCAGGAAGAAAGATCTGGTCCAGGATGAAGGATCTGGTCCAGGAAGAAGAATCTGGTCCAGGAAGAAGGATCTGGTCCAGGAAGAAGGATCTGGTCCAGGAAGAAGGATCTGGTCCAGGAAGAAGGATCTGGTCCAGGAAGAAGGATCTGGTCCAGGAAGAAGGATCTGGTCCAGGAAGAAGGATCTGGTCCAGGATGAAGGATCTGGTCCAGGAAGAAGGATCTGGTCCAGGAAGAAGGATCTGGTCCAGGAAGAAGAATCTGGTCCAGGAAGAAGGATCGGGTCCAGGATGAAGGATCTGGTCCAGGATGAAGGATATGGTCCAGGATGAAGGATCTGGTCCAGGAAGAAGGATCTGGTCCAGGATGAAGGATCTGGTCCAGGAAGAAGGATCTGGTCCAGGATGAAGGATCTGGTCCAGGAAGAAGGATCTTGTCCAGGATGAAGGATCTGGTCCAGGAAGAAGGATCTGGTCCAGGAAGAAAGATCTGGTCCAGGATGAAGGATCTGGTCCAGGAAGAAGGATCTGGTCCAGGAAGAAGGATCTGGTCCAGGAAGAAGGATCTGGTCCAGGAAGAAGGATCTGGTCCAGGAAGAAGGATCTGGTCCAGGAAGAAGGATCTGGTCCAGGATGAAGGATCTGGTCCAGGAAGAAGGATCTGGTCCAGGATGAAGGATCTTGTCCAGGAAGAAGGATCTGGTCCAAGAAGAAGGATCTGGTCCAGGAAGAAGGATCTGGTCCAGGAAGAAGGATCTGGTCCAGGAAGAAAGATCTGGTCCAGGATGAAGGATCTGGTCCAGGAAGAAGGATCTGGTCCAGGAAGAAGAATCTGGTCCAGGATGAAGGATCTGGTCCAGGAAGAAGGATCTGGTCCGGGATGAAGGATCTGGTCCAGGAAGAAGGATCTGGTCCAGGAAGAAGGATCTGGTCCAGGAAGAAGGATCTGGTCCAGGAAGAAGGATCTGGTCCAGGAAGAAGGATCTGGTCCAGGAAGAAAGATCTGGTCCAGGATGAAGGATCTGGTCCAGGAAGAAGGATCTGGTCCAGAAAGAAGGATCTGGTCCAGGAAGAAGGATCTGGTCCAGGAAGAAGAATCTGGTCCAGGAAGAAGGATCTGGTCCAGGAAGAAGGATCTAGTCCAGGAAGAAGGATCTGGTCCAGGAAGAAGGATCTGGTCCAGGATGAAGGATCTGGTCCAGGAAGAAGGATCTGGTCCAGGAAGAAAGATCTGGTCCAGGATGAAGGTTCTGGTCCAGGAAGAAGGATCTGGTCCAGGAAGAAGGATCTGGTCCAGGAAGAAGGATCTGGTCCAGGATGAAGGATATGGGCCAGGAAGAAGGATCTGGTCCAGGAAGAAGGATCTGGTCCAGGAAGTAGGATCTGGTCCAGGAAGAAGGATCTGGTCCAGGAAGAAGAATCTGGTCCAGGAAGAAGGATCTGGTCCAGGAAGAAGGATCTGGTCCAGGATGAAGGATCTGGTCCAGGAAGAAGGATCTGGTCCAGGATGAAGGATCTGGTCCAGGAAGAAGGATCTGGTCCAGGAAGAAGGATCTGGTCCAGGAAGAAGGATCTGGTCCAGGAAGAAGGATCTGGTCCAGGAAGAAGGATCTGGTCCAGGAAGAAGGATCTGGTCCAGGATGAAGGATCTGGTCCAGGAAGAAGGATCTGGTCCAGGAAGAAGGATCTGGTCCAGGAAAGAGGATCTGGTCCAGGATGAAGGATCTGGTCCAGGAAGAAGGATCTGGTCCAGGATGAAGGATCTGGTCCAGGAAGAAGGATCTGGTCCAGGAAGAAGGATCTGGTCCAGGATGAAGGATCTGGTCCAGGAAGAAGGATCTGGTCCAGGAAGAAGGATCTGGTCCAGGAAGAAGGATCTGGTCCAGGAAGAAGGATCTGGTCCAGGAAGAAGGATCTGGTCCAGGATGAAGGGTCTGGTCCAGGAAGAAGGATCTGGTCCAGGAAGAAGGATCTGGTCCAGGAAGAAGGATCTGGTCCAGGAAGAAGGATCTGGTCCAGGAAGAAAGATCTGGTCCAGGATGAAGGATCTGGTCCAGGAAGAAGGATCTGGTCCAGGAAGAAGGATCTGGTCCAGGAAGAAGGATCTGGTCCAGGAAGAAGGATCGGGTCCAGGATGAAGGATCTGGTCCAGGAAGAAGGATATGGTCCAGGATGAAGGATCTGGTCCAGGAAGAAGGATCTGGTCCAGGATGAAGGATCAGGTCCAGGAAGAAGGATCTGGTCCAGGATGAAGGATCTGGTCCAGGAAGAAGGATCTGATCCAGGAAGAAGGATCTGGTCCAGGAAGAAGGATCTGGTCCAGGAAGAAGGATCTGGTCCAGGAAGAAAGATCTGGTCCAGGATGAAGGATCTGGTCCAGGAAGAAGGATCTGGTCCAGGAAGAAGGATCTGGTCCAGGAAGAAGGATCTGGTCCAGGAAGAAGAATCTGGTCCAGGAAGAAGGATCGGGTCCAGGATGAAGGATCTGGTCCAGGAAGAAGGATATGGTCCAGGATGAAGGATCTGGTCCAGGAAGAAGGATCTGGTCCAGGATGAAGGATCTGGTCCAGGAAGAAGGATCTGGTCCAGGATGAAGGATCTGGTCCAGGAAGAAGGATCTGGTCCAGGAAGAAGGATCTGGTCCAGGAAGAAGGATCTGGTCCAGGAAGAAAGATCTGGTCCAGGATGAAGGATCTGGTCCAGGAAGAAGAATCTGGTCCAGGAAGAAGGATCTGGTCCAGGAAGAAGGATCTGGTCCAGGAAGAAGGATCTGGTCCAGGAAGAAGGATCTGGTCCAGGAAGAAGGATCTGGTCCAGGAAGAAGGATCTGGTCCAGGAAGAAGGATCTGGTCCAGGATGAAGGATCTGGTCCAGGAAGAAGGATCTGGTCCAGGAAGAAGGATCTGGTCCAGGAAGAAGAATCTGGTCCAGGAAGAAGGATCGGGTCCAGGATGAAGGATCTGGTCCAGGATGAAGGATATGGTCCAGGATGAAGGATCTGGTCCAGGAAGAAGGATCTGGTCCAGGATGAAGGATCTGGTCCAGGAAGAAGGATCTGGTCCAGGATGAAGGATCTGGTCCAGGAAGAAGGATCTGGTCCAGGAAGAAGGATCTGGTCCAGGAAGAAGGATCTGGTCCAGGAAGAAAGATCTGGTCCAGGATGAAGGATCTGGTCCAGGAAGAAGGATCTGGTCCAGGAAGAAGGATCTGGTCCAGGAAGAAGGATCTGGTCCAGGAAGAAGGATCTGGTCCAGGAAGAAGGATCTGGTCCAGGAAGAAGGATCTGGTCCAGGATGAAGGATCTGGTCCAGGAAGAAGGATCTGGTCCAGGATGAAGGATCTTGTCCAGGAAGAAGGATCTGGTCCAGGAAGAAGGATCTGGTCCAGGAAGAAGGATCTGGTCCAGGAAGAAGGATCTGGTCCAGGAAGAAAGATCTGGTCCAGGATGAAGGATCTGGTCCAGGAAGAAGGATCTGGTCCAGGAAGAAGAATCTGGTCCAGGATGAAGGATCTGGTCCAGGAAGAAGGATCTGGTCCGGGATGAAGGATCTGGTCCAGGAAGAAGGATCTGGTCCAGGAAGAAGGATCTGGTCCAGGAAGAAGGATCTGGTCCAGGAAAAAGGATCTGGTCCAGGAAGAAGGATCTGGTCCAGGAAGAAAGATCTGGTCCAGGATGAAGGATCTGGTCCAGGAAGAAGGATCTGGTCCAGAAAGAAGGATCTGGTCCAGGAAGAAGGATCTGGTCCAGGAAGAAGAATCTGGTCCAGGAAGAAGGATCGGGTCCAGGATGAAGGATCTGGTCCAGGAAGAAGGATATGGTCCAGGATGAAGGATCTGGTCCAGGAAGAAGGATCTGGTCCAGGATGAAGGATCAGGTCCAGGAAGAAGGATCTGGTCCAGGATGAAGGATCTGGTCCAGGAAGAAGGATCTGGTCCAGGAAGAAGGATCTGGTCCAGGAAGAAGGATCTTGTCCAGGAAGAAGGATCTGGTCCAGGAAGAAAGATCTGGTCCAGGATGAAGGATCTGTCCAGGAAGAAGGATCTGGTCCAGGAAGAAGGATCTGGTCCAGGAAGAAGGATCTGGTCCAGGAAGAAGGATCGGGTCCAGGATGAAGGATCTGGTCCAGGAAGAAGGATATGGTCCAGGATGAAGGATCTGGTCCAGGAAGAAGGATCTGGTCCAGGAAGAAGGATCTGGTCCAGGATGAAGGATCTGGTCCAGGAAGAAGGATCTGGTCCAGGAAGAAGGATCTGGTCCAGGAAGAAGGATCTGGTCCAGGAAGAAGGATCTGGTCCAGGAAGAAGGATCTGGTCCAGGATGAAGGATCTGGTCCAGGAAGAAGGATCTGGTCCAGGATGAAGGATCTGGTCCAGGAAGAAGGATCTGGTCCAGGAAGGAGGATCTGGTCCAGGATGAAGGATCTGGTCCAGGAAGAAGGATCTGGTCCAGGAAGAAGGATCTGGTCCAGGAAGAAGGATCTGGTCCAGGAAGAAGGATCTGGTCCAGGATGAAGGATCTGGTCCAGGAAGAAGGATCTCGTCCAGGAAGAAGGATCTGGTCCAGGAAGAAGGATCTGGTCCAGGAAGAAGGATCTGGTCAAGGAAGAAGGATCTGGTTCAGGAAGAAGGATCTGGTCCAGGAAGAAGGATCTGGTCCAGGAAGAAGGATCTGGTCCAGGATGAAGGATCTGGTCCAGGAAGAAGGATCTGGTCCAGGAAGAAGGATCTGGTCCAGGAAGAAGGATCTGGTCCAGGATGAAGGATCTGGTCCACGAAGAAGGATCTGGTCCAGGAAGAAGGATCTGGTCCAGGATGAAGGATCTGGTCCAGGAAGAAGGATATGGTCCAGGAAGAAGGATCTGGTCCAGGAAGAAGGATCTGGTCCAGGATGAAGGATCTGGTCCAGATCCTTCTTCCTGGACCAGATCCTTCTTCCTGGACCAGATCCTTCTTCCTGGACCATATCCTTCTTCCTGGACCAGATCCTTCATCCTGGACCAGATCCTTCTTCCTGGACCAGATCCTTCTTCGTGGACCAGATCCTTCATCCTGGACCAGATCCTTCTTCCTGGACCAGATCCTTCTTCCTGGACCAGATCCTTCTTCCTGGACCAGATCCTTCATCCTGGACCAGATCCTTCTTCCTGGACCAGATCCTTCATCCTGGACCAGATCTTTCTTCCTGGACCAGATCCTTCTTCCTGGACCAGATCCTTCATCCTGGACCAGATCCTTCTTCCTGGACCAGATCCTTCTTCCTGGACCAGATCCTTCTTCCTGGACCAGATCCTTCATCCTGGACCAGATCCTCTTTCCTGGTCCAGGAAGAAGGATCTGGTCCAGGAAGAAGGATCTGGTCCAGGAAGAAAGATCTGGTCCAGGATGAAGGATCTGGTCCAGGAAGAAGGATCTGGTCCAGGAAGAAGGATCTGGTCCGGGAAGAAGTATCTGGTCCAGGATGAAGGATCTGGTCCAGGGAGAAGGATCTGGTCCAGGAAGAAAGATCTGGTCCAGGATGAAGGATCTGGTCCAGGAAGAAGGATCTGGTCCAGGAAGAAGGATCTGGTCCAGGAAGAAAGATCTGGTCCAGGATGAAGGATCTGGTCCAGGAAGAAGGATATGGTCCAGGATGAAGGATCTGGTCCAGGAAGAAGGATCTGGTCCAGGATGAAGGATCTGGTCCAGGAAGAAGGATCTGGTCCAGGATGAAGGATCTGGTCCAGGCAGAAGGATCTGGTCCAGGAAGAAGGATCTGGTCCAGGAAGAAGGATCTGGTCCAGGAAGAAGGATCTGGTCCAGGAAGAAAGATCTGGTCCAGGATGAAGGATCTGGTCCAGGAAGAAGGATCTGGTCCAGTTAGAAGGATCTGGTCCAGGAAGAAGGATCTGGTCCAGGAAGAATAATCTGGTCCAGGAAGAAGGATCGGGTTCAGGATGAAGGATCTGGTCCAGGAAGAAGGATATGGTCCAGGATGAAGGATCTGGTCCAGGAAGAAGGATCTGGTCCAGGATGAAGGATCTGGTCCAGGAAGAAGGATCTGGTCCAGGATGAAGGATCTGGTCCAGGAAGAAGGATCTGGTCCAGGAAGAAGGATCTGGTCCAGGAAGATGGATCTTGTCCAGGAAGAAGAATCTGGTCCTGGAAGAAGGATCGGGTCCAGGATGAAGGATCTGGTCCAGGAAGAAGGATATGGTCCAGGATGAAGGATCTGGTCCAGGAAGAAGGATCTGGTCCAGGATGAAGGATCTGGTCCAGGAAGAAGGATCTGGTCCAGGATGAAGGATCTGGTCCAGGAAGAAGGATCTGGTCCAGGAAGAAGGATCTGGTCCAGGAAGAAGGATCTGGTCCAGGAAGAAAGATCTGGTCCAGGATGAAGGATCTGGTCCAGGAAGAAGGATCTGGTCCAGAAAGAAGGATCTGGTCCAGGAAGAAGGATCTGGTCCAGGAAGAAGAATCTGGTCCAGGAAGAAGGATCGGGTCCAGGATGAAGGATCTGGTCCAGGAAGAAGGATATGGTCCAGGATGAAGGATCTGGTCCAGGAAGAAGGATCTGGTCCAGGATGAAGGATCAGGTCCAGGAAGAAGGATCTGGTCCAGGATGAAGGATCTGGTCCAGGAAGAAGGATCTGGTCCAGGAAGAAGGATCTGGTCCAGGAAGAAGGATCTGGTCCAGGAAGAAGGATCTGGTCCAGGAAGAAAGATCTGGTCCAGGATGAAGGATCTGGTCCAGGATGAAGGATCTGGTCCAGGAAGAAGGATCTGGTCCAGGAAGAAGGATCTGGTCTAGGAAGAAGAATCTGGTCCAGGAAGAAGGATCGGGTCCAGGATGAAGGATCTGGTCCAGGAAGAAGGATATGGTCCAGGATGAAGGATCTGGTCCAGGAAGAAGGATCTGGTCCAGGATGAACGATCTGGTCCAGGAAGAAGGATCTGGTCCAGGATGAAGGATCTGGTCCAGGAAGAAGGATCTGGTCCAGGAAGAAGGATCTGGTCCAGGAAGAAGGATCTGGTCCAGGATGAAGGATCTGGTCCAGGAAGAAGGATCTGGTCCAGGATGAAGGATCTGGTCCAGGAAGAAGGATCTGGTCCAGGAAGGAGGATCTGGTCCAGGATGAAGGATCTGGTCCAGGAAGAAGGATCTGGTCCAGGAAGAAGGATCTGGTCCAGGAAGAAGGATCTGGTCCAGGAAGAAGGATCTGGTCCAGGAAGAAGGATCTGGTCCAGGATGAAGGATCTGGTCCAGGAAGAAGGATCTGGTCCAGGAAGAAGGATCTGGTCCAGGAAGAAGGATCTGGTCCAGGAAGAAGGATCTGGTCAAGGAAGAAGGATCTGGTTCAGGAAGAAGGATCTGGTCCAGGAAGAAGGATCTGGTCCAGGAAGAAGGATCTGGTCCAGGATGAAGGATCTGGTCCAGGAAGAAGGATCTGGTCCAGGAAGAATGATCTGGTCCAGGAAGAAGGATCTGGTCCAGGATGAAGGATCTGGTCCACGAAGAAGGATCTGGTCCAGGATGAAATCCACATTTTTTTTTTTTGTGTCGTTTGTATGAGTAGTTCAATGGTCATCCTGGACCAGTTTTCTTCTTTGATCTGATAGGCTTCAAGGATTTTCGAATTTTCTTCGATGTCTACCGTCACTGCAGCAATTAGCCAAGGAATGGTTATTTCTAGCAGCACCTGTTGAATGATGATTTTGGCCAGTCTCTGACCGCAGTAGTAAGGAACTAACAACAGTTTCACGCTTTTGAAGGATTTAGAGAGTGATGTTCAACTTCTTCAAAGCGGAATCGAACGTCTACCATTCCATAGACCTTTTCTCTCTGCATATATTCCTTTAGATTCCAGACGGAACCTAAAGCTTTTTGTATTTGATCCTCTGTGGCTTTAAACCAATATTTATTTCGAACAATGTTGTCGAAAACGGAGGCGTTGTTTTTCCAAAGATGTTCTAAGAGATCTTTCTCGGAAAGATTGGCCCTGCTGTCTTTTTTGTCCTTTCTTTCAACAAAAATACAGTCGCCGTTTGTTTTCTATTTTTAGTGCTAGTTCGTTTTTTAGTAAGAAGAAGAAGAAGAAGAAGAAGAAGAAGAAGAAGAAGAAGAAGAAGAAGAAGAAGAAGAAGAAGAAGAAGAAGAAGAAGAAGAAGAAGAAGAAGAAGAAGAAGAAGAAGAAGAAGAAGAAGAAGAAGAAGAAGAAGAAGAAGAAGAAGATCACCACAATAGGGTAGGGCAGTATTTACTTTGGAAAATATGCAAATACTACAAAATCAGCACTCCTGCTTATTGGTATGGACATTATTCTGAGCCAGTCATTGAAGGTAAAGATGTTACTATCCTCTACAATTTTCCAATCAACACCGACAACGATCCAGGCTAATCGACCAGACATAGTCATTAAAGACAGAGAAGACAGTACTTGTAGACTAATAGATGTGTTCCTACTGATAAAAATGTATCTGTAAAGAAATTTGACAAATTAAGTAAATATAAGGACCAGGAAATTGAAATACAAAATATGTGGCATCTTAAAGTGAGAACTGTTCCTGTTATTGTGGGTGCCCTAGGTATGATAAGAAAGGGATGCCAGAAACATCTAGATAAGATCCCAGGAGAACCATGTCTCAAAGAAATCCAAAAGATTGCGCTGAGAAGTACTGCCCACATCCTTAGAAAAACCCTATCATTTTAAATGTTTGTATTGTATTACATGAAGATATTTCACTACCTTCCCTCCCCAAGCTTTCAGTCATACTGTAATATCTCTTATCCTTCACTCGCCCCAAGACGCTGGGTGTGTCTCGGCAAGTGAATGCAACAAGCATGCAGATTAAAAGTAAAAATAATAATAATAATAATAATAATAATAATAATAATAATAATAATAATAATAATAATAATAATGACACAATGCCTTGATACAGTAAATTCTAAATGTAATCATTTTTTCTCAAAACAAACATAAAGCACGGAGGTTACAAATACATATTTTCAGCAGCTGAGATAATAGTTTCTGGAACACCAAGAAACAAGACTCTTTCGGAAACACCGAAGTTATCGACGAAATTGTCAATAACAACAACAAAAACACCAAACAGCAGCAATAGTGTCATCAACTACAATAAAACCAAAACAAACATGGACAACAGCAACAAAAACAAAATCAACAGCTAGTACAACAACACAAAGAACAAGTCAAAAGACGGTTGCACAAGACTATGGTAAAACTGAGAGTGGTCGTAACATAAAAGTTGAAACTAGAGGTATGTTACAAAGATAACAAGAAAGAAGATTTTGTTAGTTTATTTCACAATTTTCACATGATGTGATGAAAAATGGCGTAGACCCAAAGTGCCGATACTTCACTCTGGGTGAAAGGTTTTAGCACCTGTAGAGTACAAATCAAGACATGAGAGAGTTGGCTAATATCTACATTGGATAATGTGTCAGCATTATAAAATCAAAACTACAGACAAATGGTACAAGCACCACCCTGAGGTTGTAACTGAGGGAGAAAATGTAACTATTCTTTGAGACTTCTCAGTATGTACAGACCGGACCATCAAAGCAAATAAACCAGATATTGTTGTGAAGGACAAAAGCAATAAAGTCTGTTTATTGATCAACATGAGCATACCCTGTGGCTATAATATCTTGGCAAAAGAATTTGAAAAGTTCAGAAAATATAAGGATTTGCTGATTGAGATCGAAAAGATGTGGCATCTCAAGACGGTTAGAATACCAGTGATTGTAGGAGCACTTGGAATGATCAAAAAAGGAACTGAAAATTATTCAAGAATGATCCTTGGTTTACCATCCATGCAGGAAGTGCAAAAGGTTGTCTTAACTGGTAACTGGTCACATGTGTTGAGAAGAGCATTGTCGCTGGGAATTTTCTTTCCTTTTCCCCCTATATTCTGTTGTATTTCATCTATTTTTTTTCCTTTTTCGCTCTGTCTTCCTCTTTATCTCTATCACATGACTGTAAATTAACAGTCTGGTGTGCTTGTTTTAATGGCCTACCAATGTATACAGTACGTTTCCCTGTCCTAAGTATCAGGAAGACACTCGGCAAGAAATGGAAACAGAATTGAAAAGAAGATGCTAATGAAAATGATGATGATGATGATTACGATGATGATGATGATGATGATGATGACGATGATGATGACGATGATGATGACGATGATGATGATAATTCTTTGTTTATTGACCATAAATACATGGTCAGTGAGAATTGGAGGCAGACCTCAAGCTATAGACAACAAAATGAGAGACCTAGACTCACTGATCCAAGCAGTGAGATCATTCAGTAAAGATATTGCAGTTTGGGATAAATAAGTGAGCAGAACTAATTATGAAGAGAAACAGGAAGGTGAGATCTAATGGCATAAAACTACCACAAGACAACATTATTCGATGACCGTAGGATAACGAGGGGTACAAATATCAAAGAGTACTGCAAGACAATAGATAGGATAATGGAAAGAGAAGTGAGAGAGAATAAGAGTACAAGAGGAGAATAAGAAGGTACTCGGAACAAAATTAAATGAAGGGAACGTTATTAAAGCCATAAATACTTGGGCTCAGCCAGTATTGAGATACTCTGCTTCCTTTCTGAAATGGACAAAAATCAAGCTGCAGAACTTAGACAGAAAAACTAGAAAGCTGCTCACAATGTACAACGCACTCCACCCAAAAGGTAATACCGACAGACTCTATCTACCAAGAAAGGAAGGAAGGAGGCAGGGGATTGCTAAATGTAGAAAACGTGTTAATAATGATATACAGAGTCTGTAAAACTATACTGTGCAGGATAAAGAAAGAATACTATTGACAGCCAGAGATTCTCCAAAAGTGGCTGAAACAGTGGGAGAATTCAACGACAGAAAGAAGAACAGAACAAATAAGTGGAAAGGAATGGAACTGCATGGCCAATTCGTGCAACAAACCGAAAATGCTGGAACTAAAGATCGCTGGCAAGCACTTAAAATAATTCTGACAAAGGCAAATATTGACAAGACTTGGTCAGACAGCAAATGTTGAATTTGCAGGAAAGGAGATGAAAGTATCAATCATATTTTGTGTAAGTACAGTGTACTAGAACAAAAAGAGTATAAGCGCAGGCATGACTGTCTAGGTAAAAGAATGCATTTGGACGTTGGCCGCGTGTATGGCTTCAAAACAAAATAACAATTGGTATGAACACGAACCTGAGGCTGTGATAGAAAATGCAAATTACAAGATCTTGTGGGATTTCCTTATAAAAACTGGCCATACTATTGAAGCAAGAAATGGTTATAGAGGACAAAATAAACAAACAGTGCAATTCCCCTTGATAGCAGAGTCGATAATAAAGAAATGGAAAAAAATTGCGAAATACCTGTATCTAGCCAGAGAGTTGAGGAGACAGTGGAAGACCAAGACAACAATTATTTCTATGGTAATTGGTGCACTTGGTACAATATTAAAAATGCTTCCTAAAAGACTGAAAGGGATAAGAATTGGAACTCTTATTGTCGATCAGCAGAAAAGTGTCATCTTATATTCTGCATGAATCCTGAGAAAAATTCTTGAGATTTGAGGAGACCTATTGCCACAAAACCTCAAGAGAAAATACCTGCAAGCTAAATTAGCATGGCTAGCATAATAATAATAATAATAATAATAATAATAATAATAATAATAATAATAATAATAATAATAATAATAATAATAATAATAATAATAATAATAATAATAAAAGGGAATAAAAAAAGGAATGGAATAAAATCTGGGCAGAAGATAAAACACACAATGAAAAGGCCCCTTGGATTGATAGAATATCTACAGACCTAGACTCCTTAGAGGAGCAAAAGTGGGAGGGGGTCAAGGTAGAAGATATAAGATCTGCTCTCAGGAGGTCAAGCAAATGGAAGTCTCCAGGAAAGGATAAAATTCCTAACTTCTGGTTGAATGCTTTCCCAGAAAGCCATGAACTGCTAACAAAACTTTACAACGATGTCTTACAAAACCCTAGTTTGATGCCTTCTTGGCTAGTTAATGGTTTAACATTCCTGCTTCCACAAAAAATGAGGAAACAAACGAACAAAAAAATTATCGCCCCATAACCTGCTTAACAACAATGTATAAGACGCTAACATCTGTCCTAACCGAGTGCACCTATAGTTTTTTAATAGAAAGTAGCATATTCCCTAATGAGCAAAAGAGATGTAAACGTGGATCTTATGGTTGTAAAGATCAGCTACTCATCAATAAGATGATCTTAGAAGATTGTTACAAGCGACACAAAAACTTGTCAATAGCTTGGATAGACTATAAAAAGGCCTTTGACAGCCTACCACATAGCTGGATTAGGAAATGTCTGGAAATGTATAAAATAGCTCCTACTCTGCGAAACTTTTTATCTGTAAGTATGAGATCATGGAGAACCACACTGATGTTGAAAAATGACAATGAATGTCTAAATGCTGGAGATGTAAGAATTTCATGTGGCATTTTCCAGGGTGACTCACTATCACCACTCCTCTTCTGTCTAGCCCTAATACCGCTCTCAAAATTGCTCAATGATGCATAGTATGGTTATAAAATATTTGATAAAAATATAAATCATCTCATTTACATGGATGATTTAAAGCTCTTTGCAAAAAATGACCAACAGCTCAAAGGCCTACTAGCGATTGTTAAACAATTCAGTGATGACATCAGGATGTAATTTGGCCTTGATAAATGTGCAAAAGCTACCTTTATCAAAGGAAAAATGACAAATACATCTAATGTGAACCTTGACCAGCAAAATGTCATAAAAGAGTTAGAACCAGCGGAGAGCTACAAATACCTAGGGGTAATTGAAGGGAACAATATCAAGCACTCAGTGATGAGGGAAAGGATCAGAAGAGAATGTTATCGCAGGGTGAGAGCAATACTGAAGACAGAGCTGAATGCGAGAAACAGGATCGAAGGGATCAATGCTCTAGCCATACCAGTCGTGACTTACAGTTTCAATATCGTAAACTGGTCAATTACTGAAATATGTAATGTTGACAGAAAAATACGAAAACTGTTGACAATGCATAGAATGCACCACTCTAAAGCAGATATAGAACGTCTTTATCTGCCAAGAAAAGAGGGAGGCCGAGGACTTCTACAGCTGGCATTATCAATGAAGGTAGCCACAATTGGCCTAGACACCTATCTGAAAAACTCTGAGGACTGGATGCTAAAACTTGTCTTAAAACATGAAAGCAAGAAAGCATCTTACTCAATAACAAAACAGGCAAAGGAATATCTAAGTGAATTCCAATTGCAACAAATTCAAGAATTAGATGAACTAGAAACACCTGCAGAAAAAGCTAAGCGCTTGAAAACCCGTGCTAAAATTGCTGCCTTAGGTATTATGACTGAAAAATGGCATGGAAAACCTCTCAATGGCAAATACCCAAAGAGAGCGAATAATGCAGATATTGACAAAGCCCTTACCCACCAATGGTTAATGGCTTCTGGCTTGAAATCAGAAACAGAGGGGTTTATCATAGCAGCCCAAGATCAATGCCTACCTACAAAGAACTACCAGGCCAACATATTAAAGAACGGCAGCTCCCCATTATGTCGTATATGCCAACAACAAAATGAGACCATCGATCATGTTGTCTCCATGTGCAGTCTGCTTGCGCCTACAGAGTATCTCAACAGGCATGATAGAGCTGCACAGTATATTCACTGGGTAATATGCAAAAACCTGGACTTGCCCCATGATAAAAACTGGTGGGAACACAAACCACCCCCAGTACTTGAAAATGATCACATTGCACTCCTCTGGAACTTCCACCATTCAAACTGACAGAAAGATAGACGCAAATAGGCCAGACATCATGCTGAAAGACTTCAGACAAAAATCATGCCTCCTCATTGATATGACTGTCCCAATCGATATAAACGTATCTGTCAAGACCTACCAAAAACTGAGCAAATATAAAGATCTTGAAATAGAAATTTGCAAAATGTGGAATCTGAAGACGAAAACAATACCTATTGTCATAGGTGCCCTGGGAATGACAGCGAAACGGGCTGATTACTACCTAGCTCAGATACCAGGAAACCCCAAAATGGCTGAAGTTCAAAAGATAGTGCTCATGGGAACTGCCCATATCCTACGTAAAATACTGTCTATGTGATCTCAAATTTTAAAGCAAACACATAATTTTCTTATGGTTTCTTAAACATTCTCTGGAACAAAACTGTACAAATCCAAATATATAGTACCCTAGGCATAACACCTACATGAACTTCTAACTTGTTGTCTCTTGAGGTCTCTGGGTGAGACTTGGATCCAACTTGTACAAATGCAAAACAAAAGTCAAACATAAAATAATAGTAATAATAATAATAATAATAACAACAACAACAACAACAATAATAATAATAACAACAACAACAATAATAATAATAATTTTTTTCTTTAATGGCCATAAACACAAGGTCAATAGTGAGGTCATATGTAGCACATGTAAACAGTAAAACCATAAAAGTAATAAAATATTAAACAACAAAATTCTCCAAAAAGTCGGGTTACTCCACCTAGAGCCAACTGAGGAACCCCACACATCCTGGACAACCCGATTGCCAAGGTTACTTCAGGCAGGTGTCCCACTACTCTACATTCTCTTTGGTTTCTCCTCACCGCGAGAGGATAAATCTTTCGCCTTTTACTCTACATTCGCTCTGACCTATAAATGCATGCTCGTAGTAAGTCTATTCACGCGAGTCATTCTCGCCTCATTCGCCAACCTTTCAAGAAAAATACTCGGGTGCAGCACTTCACTCTCCGTCCTAACTTTCCTTTTCAAGTGGAACTTGAAAAAGTATTTGGCTGAAAAGGAAAGTGTCTGTTTTTATTCCTTTCAACCTCGTCCAACACACTAGCTCTTTCGCCATAGCCACCAGAAAGAGGAAAACTACCTGCCATTACTGGCCAAATGAAGCCGGTGAAACGACCCTCACGATGGACTCGGCCGTTCGGAGGATCCTCCCTACACCCGACAACAGCTGTTCGACTAAGTTTCACAGGTCATGAATGCTGGACATTGGACGAGTGCATGAAAAACTGTTTCATTGCTCTATGCACATATCAGACAAGTCTATCTGATAGCATTTTCGTGCCTGTAGAGCTTATCTCAAACCAACAGAGCCTTCCCAGTAGCATTGCCAGCTCAGGAATTTCTCGAAATTATTCATAGGACCTGCTTCTAAAGTGCTCTAGAAGAGACTCACTAACTGATCTCCCCTGACACACAGAGTTTCCCGAGAACGTCGTCACTCTCGCCCGCCACTAGTCCCCTATAGAACTTCAAGGTGAAACTTCCACCTACTGTATTGCCCGACAGGCAAAGGATAGTGAACACTTGGCGGTACTCCAGATACCAAGTTCCCTGTCTCGTTCTACATTTGATCCAGGACTGCAGTTCCGTTAACGTGACCAGCTGCGGGAAATCCTATATGATAAACGGTTATCACATCTGTTCACTGTCGCGGAATCGCTGGAGATGTCAAAGCTTCGGCGCACATCCCCGCTTCATTAGAAACGTTTGTCAAAGATAAAGCTCGAAGGGAAGACCATCCAGCCCTGGAGAGTTCTCCATTATGCAACTAGTCATCGCATTGCATATGTCCCCAATCTTTCAGGGACAGCTTTAAGCCCATTTCTGAGAGAAACTTGTTATCCTTCTCGTCAGCTCCACCAAGTTCTTGTCTACTTGGAGGTCGGGACAAAAATAGACCCCAACAATTTAACAGGTCCTTCCTTCCAGCGCATGGAAGGGGCGTACAAAAGGGGTGAGAGTAAGTATCCTTGATGGACCGAATGAGCGATTTGTTTGGGATAGCACATGTCTGTACATCACAAATCAGTCTATCAAATAAGTGCCAACCTCTTGGATAACACCTTAACCAAAATTTTGTAATCTGTGTTGAGCAGAGTTAGACGACTAAAATTATCGATATGGTCTCCCTTGTTCTGGTCCTTTCTCGGCAGCACCATCACACTTCGACTCAGAGGACTGGGAATCTTCCCATTCTGTTGCCAGTTGCGATAGACATCCGCCAAGAGATCATCGAACAAGTCTGGCAAAGATAAAGCTCGAAGGGAAGACCATCCAGCCCTGGAGAGTTCTCCATTATGTAACTAGTCATTGCATCACATATGTCGTCGGCTGTTATCGGGATTTCGTAGAACTCCGCATCCCAAGCCGAAAGACGCGGAAGGCCGTCTAAGTAGGAGGTAGCCCTACCCCCGCACAGCCCGTGCAATTCGTCAAAGTGCCACTTGAATTCCGCACACGTCTGATTAGAGTCGAATAACAAGAGCCCATCCCGGCACATCAAAGTCAGAATTGTGACTTTGTCGCCACGTTGTGCCTCTACCAACTGAGTTCGTATTTCGTTCCCGCGTGTCTTAAAACACGCACCCAGGCTCTGACAATGCAACCTTCGTGCTTGGCGTTCGTCGCTATATCTCTTCCAGCTCCTTAACTATGCCTCCATCAACTCTAGGCTTTTCAGTTGCTATTTCTTTACATTTTTTATTATGTAGACATATTAAGAATGTAGATAAACACATGTATATGTATATGTGTATGTGTATATATGTTTAAATTATATATAAATGTATGCATATGCGTGTATATACATAAATAGCAGAACATATATACATCGATGAAAATCCACTATCACATATAGAAAAATTAACAATTAAAAGCACAATAAATGAGTATAATATAAAGCAAAGTAAATATCATAAGATAAATATAATAAAATGATTACACGTGTTTCATAACTAATTTTCAAATAGAAAGGAAATTTAAATCGATTAAAATCAATTGAAATTATCGAAAATAAATTCTATTCAAAAATATAGCTAATCGTCAGATCGTAAATAGAACAATAATTAGATATATATATCTCAACCAACAATAAGTACCAAATGAATTAATATGAAATACTTATTTTATAAAGATAGAAAAATTATTAAAAATATCAAAATATTAAAATAATAACCATTCAATAATCCTCCCTTCATCCATTAT
>NC_142944.1:1587356-1592356 GCF_046866305.1 Octopus bimaculoides
TAATACAAAAAGAGTATATGTGATTATACAAAAAATAGAAATGATATCAGGAATTAAAGAGGTTGAAGAACAGTATTACAAATCCAACAGCTGTAGTGCGTGTGTTAATTTGCGTCCCACCCACCACAAAAAAAAAAACACGACCATCCCGAAATACCACAATATCTTTTTCATACATACACACACATATGCATACATATACATATACAAATATATACACATACATATATATTTGTATACATGTGAGTATGTGTGTGTGTGCGCGCGTGCGTGTGTGTGTATGTATGTGAATATATATGCATATATATTTATGTATATTTATATATTTGTATATATATAAATACGTATATATATATATATATATATATATATATATACACACACACACACACACACACACACACACACACACACATACATATATATATATATATCAATCGTGTTTTGTTTTGCAAAAAAATTTATAAGGCTTGAACTTTCATTATAATGGTATCGAGGGAAGCCCGGTGGGATTATTATTTATATAGACTTAAAGATGGATCGCGATTTAGCATATAATTTATTTATTGCAGTTTATTATTAATACCGAAACAATGTACATTGGTTTAAATGTCTCTCGTTGTAGTTTTAGTAAGGTTAGTGTTTAATCCTGCCTATTTATTGATTGATTAAAATAATGTGATTATTAAGCTTTACTTTTATATTATACTACGGAAGACGGTAGGGATTATAATTTTTTATGACATTCGGTAAATGTATTTCAAAGTTGTGGTTCTTTGGTTTGTTTGTTCCCAAACAACACTTATTTTAGTGCTGTTGACACCGCCGGATTGAATGGTACTGCCCACGTGTCGAAACCATAATGATATCCGCAGGCAGCTGATGATGGAGGTATGTTGGATTGTTGGTATAGCTGTGGAATAGTTTTATAACACATCCTTTTGATATATATAATATAAATATACGCATATATATATGTATATATACATGCATATATGGGTACAGGACATAAAAAAAAAACGTAGACACAATGAGAAACGAAAACATAAAAACAAAAATATAGAAAACAAACTTTTTATCGAACAACGAAAAAACAGAGAAACGAGACATGCAACATAAAGAACATCCCCTTCATCAGTTGTCCTCTCTTTTATCTACTCCGCGTTTCGAAGGTAAGGACAATACGCGACTTCGTTAAAACAGTCTTTCTCGCAAAGCAAATTAAATAAAATTTGGGATATATATATGTATGTATACACACACACACACACACACACACACACACACACACACACACACACACACACACACACACACACACACACACACACACACACACACGTTTAATCAAAGTATCTAGTTCTAAAATCTCTATAATAGCTGGAAATAGTAACTCTACTGAAAATTAATGTTTGTTATCACTTCAACGTAGCTGTTCCCTACAGGACAAAGTTACTACTCTTTTTAACCCCAGGAAGACACCTCCTCCAATTGAGTAACAGCATAATAGCTATGTCCATTATATTGCAAGCGAACAACTCCCATCCAACAGTGACAGGATCAGTTGACCAGCTGATTTCAGAGTTTTACACTTCCTCGGTACTGGTACACTTGTCTGCTAGACATGGCAGTCGTTCGTCCCAGTTCGCAATATATAAATTATATATATATATAAATTCAAATTACAAAAAAGCACACACACACACACACACACACATATATATATATATATATATATATATATATATATATATATATATATATATATATATATGACCGAGGAAGACCATCACTGACCATTGACCATGCAAAATGCGAGTGCTTGAGGTTATTGCATCAGCAGTTTGCTTCTCATGGGTTCGCATCTGCAGCTTCGATGCTCACTTTGGAGCCCTTCCACTTGACCAGGCATTGGATAGTCGCCTTGTTGGTGATTGGATAACCCAAGATTTTAGGTCGAATAAGAAACAAGTCAGGGGCAAGATATCCAGCATCTGTATGGGTCGCAGGCTCAGGAATGTAGGAGCACCATGACCTCAAGTTCAGGCAAAAGATCTCCCAAAATGACCAGTGTTATTCCCTGCAAATCTGGTTTTATATTTGAGTGACCTCCTAGAGACATGCTTTAACAAAAGCTAAGGGGTACCTCACTCCGAGCGGTCTTCCAGCACACCGGACAGCACCTGAAACCTTGTCAGATCATTTGTGAGGTCTGCCATAAGTGCTACAAGTAGCATGGAATCCATTAGAACTTGTTACACGGTCGGGTTGTCAACGGTAAAACCTGACACCACCAGTAGGCTTGCTTGGTGAGAAGGGTTGCTAAATTTGCAGCGGGTCTAAAAACAAAATCCTGACAAAAACATGAATCAACAACTATCTAGCAATTGCATGGGTCCTCAGAAATATGTGTGCGCGTGTGCACACGCATGTGTGTGTGTGCGTATATGAATATGTATATGCATATGTATGTGTATGTATAAGTATGTATATGTATATATGTATGTATACATGTATGTATATATGTATGTATACATGTATATATATCTATGTACAAACATATATATATATGCATATATACATATATAAATATATATATGTATGAGTCTGTGTGTATGTATATATGTATGTATATATATATGTATATATATATATATATATATATATATATATATATATATATATATATATATATATATATATATATATATATATATGTGTGTGTATATATATATATATATATATATATATATATATATATTCAGAGAGAGAGAGAGAAATATGAAATGAAGATGCAGTATTAATGATTTATTTAGCTTTCACGCGTTTCGAATAGCCTGACATAACCCAAGCGCTGCATATTGCTTCATATGATCGACTTAAATGTCATAGGAAAAGAAGAATTAGGTGCCATACTATTGATTTCAAACCAGAATGCTAATGCTAAATTTAGTTTACATTGGGATAATGTGGGAGAGTTTATAGTAATAATCTCAATATCATTGACTCGTATTTTATTGACCAGTGTCTGTGTCATAACCAAGGGGAGACATATTTATCAGTAATTGTATATTATATCTTTTCAGACAGAATTGTAATTTAGTCTGTAATGTTGTTAAGTACAACTTAATAAATAGAGGAAAGCAGAAAATCAGTATCTATTAAGAAAAATTTGCTTTTGATTGTTGAATGAATTTATATTGAGTTGAAATGATATTCCATAAACTGAATAAAATATGGCATATGTGCGTACACTCATATACACGCCGGTGCGCATGCACACGCTCACTTGACCGTTGAGACAATTTATGTTAAGCAAAAAATACATTACATAAAAATCAATAGAGAAAAAAAAATTAAAAATAAAATACATCAAACGTATTTATTCTCTCACTCATACAAACACTCGCACACGCACACACACACGTGTACACACGTATTGTGTAAATGCCAGAAACTTGTATCTCTCCCCCCCCCTCTCTCTCTCTATCTATCTCTCTCTATCTCTCTATCTCTGTCGCAATATATATACATACATGAGTGAATAGACAAATGAAAGAAAAATGGTACCCAACAGATGCAATGAGCGTCAAATATATTATTATTTAAATCCGTTTCATTCGACCTCATGCGACTCAAAGTTTCGCCAAGTTTCACCTGTTTACAGAAACCTGGCACGTTCAGGTTTGCTTCCCAACCACATGGTTCTGATTTCAATCCCACTGCATGGCACCTTGGGCAAGTGTCTTCTACTTTAGCCTCGGGCCGACCTAAACCTTGTGAGTGGATTTGGTAGAGAGAAACTGAAAAAAGCCCGTTGTGTGTGTGTGTGTGTGTGTGTGTGTGTGTGTGTGTGTGTGTGTGTGTGTGTGTGTGTGTGTGTGTGTGTGTGTGTGTGTGTGCATGTATGTGTGCGCGCGCTTGTCCCCCACCAACGCTTGCCAATTGGTGCTGGTGTTTTTACGTCTTCGCAATCTAGCGGTTCGACAAAGGTTTTAAAAAAATAAGTACTGGGCTCGATTCTTTTGACTTAAACAACTAAAAACTCCAGCATGGCCGCAGTCTAATGACTGAAATAAATAAAATATAATATGTGTATGCGTGTATGTATATATGGATGTGTATCTTATATACACACACACTCGTAAGTATGCTTACACTCACTGCAAATTTCGGAAAACAATTTAGGATAAAATAAGTGAAAGCAGTGGGCGTCATTAGTTGTTTTTGTTGTTGTTGTTGTTGTTGGCACTCGGTCGCTTACGACGCCGAGACTTCCTGCTGATCCGATCAACGGAACAGCCTGCTCGTGAAATTAACGTGCAAGTGGCTGAGCACTCCACCGACACGTGTACTCTTAACGCAGTTCTCGGGGGGATATTCAGCGTGACACAGTGTGACAAGGCTGACCCTTTGAGTTACAGACGCAACAGAAACAGTGAGAGAAAGTTGTGGTGGAAGAGTACAGCAGGGTTCGCCACCATCCCCTGCCGGAGCCTCGTGGAGCTTTAGGTGTTTTCGCTCAATAAACACAACGCCCGGTCTGGGAATCGAAACCGCGATCCTATGACCACTAGTCCGCTGCCCTAACCACTGAGCCATTGCGCCTCCACTGGGCGTCATTAACATATGATGCAATGAGTAAACATTTAATTCTAATATTTGTCAGTTTCCGGATGATTTAGTATATTATGTATGCTAATCCCTTTAAAGAATTATAAGCTATAGTAGTGGGGCAACTAAGAAATTAGAATAAATTTATATGATATTAAGATCCATTAATCAGTGTTATATTTATTTTGGGAATATTCGGAAAGTTCCATTATACAAATGTGAAGAACGTGACAGTGGTTCGTTCCGCTTATTTATTAGGTTAAAACTGCATTTAAGGGACTGCAACGTCTCGTCGAGGCATAAATTATGGCTAACATTCTCATCATTATGCAGTAGGACACTACCTATTATAGACAATTCAAATGAACATTCTGGGCAACAGAAAA
>NC_142944.1:1597356-1622356 GCF_046866305.1 Octopus bimaculoides
CAAACGGGGTTCGTTTTCCACAATTCTCTTCAAACAGCGAAGCTTCCCTTCCGAGGGCCCAGGTCGGCCGGGACGAGAATCTGTTGATTCTTTTCCTTGGCTTTTGAATTGCACTGTAATTCTATTAACAGTAGCAAGAGGAATTTGAAGATTTTCAGCAATTTTTCGCTGGCGAAGACCAGCCTCAAATTGCCCAACAATACAACCGCTTTGAAAATCTGACAGTTCTGCTGAATTTTTTGTGCGTGGCGTGATTACTCTTCGCAAATGTTTAATGGCACCTGAAATGAAAAACAATAATTACATTGTAAATTCTACACCGCTGAAAACATATTAAGACGCTTACATAAGAAATTTTGAAAATTGAAGGTGCCTATTTACTACCTATATGTCTATATATATATATATATATATATATATATATATATATATGAACTGGTATCTACAAAATATTATATATACTCACAATTTACAAAATTTCATTATCACAACTGATTGGCAAACGGACACGAGTAAATCTGAGTCACAGTTTGTGAAGTCTTTTTCGACTTTAGTAAAACAATACATACATATATGTGTGTATGCGTGTGTGTGTGTGTGTGTGTACACACACACACAAACATACATACATACATACATACACACACACACATACATACATACATACATACATACATACATACATACATACACACACATACATACATACATACATACACACATACATACATGCATACATACAAACAAGGATGCACCATATGCCCATTTTCGAAATTTCCCCAAGACACCTGATGAAGGTTGGAAGGAATATCAGCCGAAACGTTGTGTTAACAACAAACAAGATGAGGACAAATATCCGTCAAATGTAAATAATGTAAATAATTCCTCATCTCTTAAATATAGAAATTTTGTTCTTAATAAAAACTATCCATGCCGCGAACACCAGAAGCAAAACCTTGTCTGAACCCCAAAGAGAGTGTATTGTGAGTAAATATAAAGATGATCTTAGCCAGCAGAAGATTGCCCAAAACCTTGAAATTCCTCTTGCGGACATTATCTCTTCGACTTTTACTGTTCAAAACGGTTTTAATCCAATATTTACGCGCTGTTCTTCGTAACTATGAGATGAACTTCGAGAACCATTTTCGTCATCAATATACAAAACTACACGAAAACAAGATTTCCTGTTCTTGAACGTAATCTAGTGAAAATTTGAAAATTTTCAACTGGTTAAAAGAAATTTAACAAGATTCCGCCTATGCTCGATAGCAGCGGCGGCGTTTTCTGATGGACCGGAGAAGATGGATTCATTCAACTAAATGCTGTACACAATTTTCAATAATCGATTTATACGTCATTGTTTCACGATATCGACCACACAATTGGATGTTGATATACATCGCTAGTCACAATGCGCTTCCAATTCTTTCTTTATTGCGCCACTCTTTTCCATTTTGCCCCAAATCGTTTAACTAAATCGTCTTCCTATCTTTGTAGAGGCCTTCCGAGTGGCCTTTTCGATTTTCTGGATGCTACTCGACAACTGTGCGTGTCTACCTGTTGTGTGTGAACTTTGCGACATGTCCAGCTCAGTAGAACCTGAGATTTCAGTATTCTGCGATCACGCTGTTCGTTCCACACCATCCTCGAAATTTTTCACTTCGGCTATATTCTCGCAATGATATTTCCTTGCATGGATCTTAATCCTTTGCGTCCTATAAGAGCGCGTACAGGACAGTGCTATTGAAGAGTTTGGCACATATGTTGTCCAGCTTTTCTTTGAGTACATCCTTTACTGAGGTACACACTTTCCATCCTGCCTTTATTCTCTTCGAGATTTCGGCATCCATGTCTCGACGAACATTCACTGTGTTCCTCTAGTAAACACACTTCTTTATATTCTCGATTTCATCTCTTCCCACCTCTGTTTGACTTTGTGCTATGTTTCCAGACTACGCATGCCTAGCTCTGTCAGTATGGTCTGCGGTTTCGACGATGAGTATAATGACATCTACGCATCGAAGATGACTTAGCTTGTGGTTGATGCTCACGGTATCTGTCTAGTCAAAGTATCTCATGACCTGTTCTAGACATTCAGTAAAGAACTTCATATATGTTCGTATAATAATAATCCATCATTTCTTCAGCAATTGAAATGTGAATAAATGTTTAATGAAAGACGTATATTATTTTGATATTACATGTTAAAGACTATACAAGAGTATCTGAGCCATCAAAAATGGTGGCGGTATTGTTGAAAAATGTACATGATGAAAGTTGCTACTGAGAGTATGAGGCTGTAAATAAGAATGCCAAAATAACAGGAAAATAAGAAAATTATATTCATCATTCCTGAAATATTATACAGGTTTGATTACTTTTAATATATAGAACAGATTCGTGGCTTTGAACTAACAGGATGTCATGCAGAGGATCTTGAAATAGAAGACAATGGATGAGAGCCTAATATTCCTAGTTAGATGGAAACTACGGGACCACATGGAGCAGTGCCCTGTGACTACAGGGCACAGTATGTGCAACTGAAACCCCTAGGGGCATCCTGAGGGATAACTTAGATAAATAGATAGAAAGAAAGAATATGTCGCAGTCAATTCCTTATTCTACATTACTTTATTTTCGACAATAGATGCTCTCCATAATTTCACGAACGTTGTACATATATATGTCTTAAAAACTAGCAAATTACATTTGTAATTTATACGTGGGGATATGATTTTACAAACAGGTTACCTCTTCTAAAAGTTTTCAAGTGACCACAGCTTTAGTTTATGCCAAAGTTACAAATGTATACAATAAGCATTTATTATTCACATTTATTGCAAAACTTCTCGAAAGACAAAATTTCTTGAATAGACACAAAGAAGCACCAACATCTATTGGCCTTCTCAATTTTCAGTCTGCAATTACAAAGCATCTCTTTTTTTTGCTCTGCTTAAATCTAGAAATACTTTCGTACAATGTAAAAAGTAAACAGGTTCAGGTGGAATTCATGGTTCCTCTCAGTTAGTTGAATATAAAACCAATAAGGGAATATAGTTGAATACATATGAAGTAGAATGATTAATTAAACGTGTTGAATATATATTGATGAGCCATAGCGTATTTACATATATCGATTAGATTTGCCAATGAGAAAAAGTAGAAAATTGAATCAAGCACCGGAATTTATGAACATAAAAACATTAGTTGAACGTGATGAGTCAAGGAATTGATCAGAACGAGGTTTCTAATACAAAAAATTAGTAATAATAATAGTAATAATAATAATAATAATAATAATAATAATAATAATAATAATAATAATGATGATGATGATGATGATGATGATGATGATGATGATGATGATGATGATAATAATGATGATGATAATTCCAGGTTATGTCAAACATTTTAGAAAGTAAATGATATAAAGGAATAAATTCAACAGCTTCAAACGGTTGTCTCACTCACAAAAACAGTATAAATGCAAATACACGTGCCGTATTATATATTGAGTTGGAGCAATGGTTCGTACTGCTTTGCATATTTCCTGAAAGGTGACATTTCAACACGTCTTTCTATACGATTACTGTGTGAATAATTTCTTTTCACTGTTTTTACTTTAAAAGTGAAAGAAAAAGCAAGAAACGGGATAAGAGCTTTGCCATTTAATGCTCTTTCATTTCCTGAAAGGAAATAAACACTACAGAAACATCAAAAAAGATACGTGCAATTAATGGAGGTGGTATCTTAGTTGAGTAAGTGGTTTTGCTAGGTTTAGGAGTGAAACGTTTGATCTGGAAGATCAAGAACATTCTGGCAGGACTACGGTTATTGAGGAGGAGAACCAAATCGAAAAACAATCCAGGTCAGAAGGTACATTTTTAACATACGACTGTTATAAGGTATTTAAAAACACCTAGATTCATGAATCGTTATGACATTTGGGTGCCTCGTTATTTAATGGAAAAATAAATTTAATGGATGCATTTCCACCTGCAATTCTCAACTCAAACAAAACAAAACGATCCATTTTTTTTTTTTTAAGGGCAATCACAGATGAAAGAAAAGTGGATTGTTTACAACCATGGGGAGCAATAGAAGATCCTGCAGAAAATGAAATGAATGACCAATAATCTCTCCAAAAGCCGGTCTGTATCTGAAGAAGGTGACATTTCTTTATGTAGTGGGGTTGGAAAGGCATTGTGTATTACAAGCTCGTTCTGCAATACCAGATGTTGAATTCAGACAATTATTGTTCCTAATTAAACCAAGTTAAAGGATACAATTGATGAAAAGCATCCAGAAATGGTTAATCAGAATTGAGTCATTTTCCTTCAGGACAAAGTTACACTTCATGTTTCCTTATAGACCCAGCAGAAATTGGAAATTCTTGAATGGGATATTCTGCTACACCCACTGTACTCATTTGGCTATGCTCCTTTGGACTTGAATTTATTTGGATCCCTACAAAATTCTTCAATTCTTTGGAAGGCTGTAAAAACCAGTTTGACCAACTCATGACTCAGAAAGATGCCAAGTTCTGAGAGGATGGGATCGTGAAGTAGCTTCAAAAGTGGCAAAAGGTAGTGGAACAAAAATGGGAAATATGTGGGTGTGTAAAGGTAGGTGAAAATATCTAAATACTGCTTTTGAATTTGACTTAAAATACATTACGGACATTTATTCCAATCTCAGATGTTGATTAGCCAATGTAATATACTTAGAGAAAACTGCTTTCGAAGCATTACATCAGTTTCAAAATATTATTCTAGTTTCACCCATAGCAACCAACAGATTTAAGCGGGCGTTGTGTACCAAAAGAACATTCTTGACAATGCCTGCGTAGAGGGAGTTCGGGGGTTTCCCGATGCCCTCATATCAGAGGAGATGTCTCAGTGTGTCACGATTTTGCCCAGAAAAACTACATTAAGAGTACACGTGTCTAACACACACGTGTCAGCGGAACACACAGCCACTTACCTGCTAATATAACGAGTAGGTTGTTCAGTTGACGGAATCAACAAAGGATCCATTATCATGAAATATGTAAATATAAGTGTTTGTTTGTGTGTATCCATGCATGTATGTAAATGGATATGAGTCTGTGTGTATATACTATGTGCATGTAGATGGTTTTCTAAGTATGTGTGTGCATGTATGTTATGTATGTATATTCACGTATATATTACTTTCATCTACGGTTATATAAGTATGTGTGTGTGTATCTGTATGATATATTCACATGCATACATTAATACAAATATATATTAATATCTCCATCTCTATCTGTTTATCTCTTTTTATATAAGTGTGTATGTATGTGTCAATATACACCTTCAGATATTTTTACATAATTGGACGCATGTATGTGTGCGTGTATATTTATATATTTATTTTTATATTTTTATGTTATTGTATGCATGTATGTGTGCGTGTGTGTGTATTTCTGTCTGTTTGCATGTATATGTATATGTATGTGCAAATATATATTTCCTCTGCGACCTACGCAAAGGTAGGAGCTTAATTTTTATTCCGTGCCCGATTTCCACCATGCTTCTTCGAAAAGTGAGCTATTTGTGGTTTCCGAAGTCATTTGACTCCTATCTCTAGCAAAGCTGGAACTCTTCCAGTACCAGCATATTTTTTAAAACTTACTTGTACGGTTCACGCTTTGAATGGCCACTAATATTATTAATTCTATTATTAATAATATACTTATCAGGTGGTGCTATTAAGTTAGATATGGCCTGGACCAATCTTTGGTCGAAACAAATCTAAGTTTTATCTAAGTTTTTATATATACATATATATATGTGTGTGTGTGCGTGTGTGTGTGTGTGTGTGTGTATGTGTGTGTGTATATATATATATATATACATATGCGTGTGTGTGTGTGTGTGTGTGTGTGTGTGTGTGTGTGTATATATATATATAGATAGATAGATAGGCGCAGGCGTGGCTGTGTGGTAAGAAGCTTGCTTTCCAATCACAAGGTTCCGGGTTCAGTCCCACTGCGTAGCACTTTGGGCAAGTGCCTTCTACTGTAGCCTCGGGCCGACTAAAGCATTGTAAGTGGATTTGATAGACAGAAACTGAAAGAAGCCTGTCGTATACATATATACATATATATGTATATGTGTGTTTTTGTGCCCCCGCCATCGCTTGACAACCGATGTTGGTGTGTTTACGTCCCCGTAACTTAGCGGTTCGGTAAAAGATACCGATAGAATAAGTACTAGGTTTACAAAGAATAAGTCCCGGAGTCGATTTGTTCGACTAAAGGTGGTCCTTCAGCATGGCCGCAACCAAATGACTGAAACAAATAAAAGAGTAAAAGAATGTATATATATATATATATTTACATACATACATACATACATACACAGGGTGCGATGTATAAGTTGTCGCCATTTTATATTTTTAATTTCGCGCATGCGCATTGTTTATTTTTGATTTCGTCGACTATACAGTATAGGAGGGTTAGTCAGGCACCGTATATGAGAAAAACAGCGCGATGATGCAATTCAGTCTGCTAGAAATTTGGAAATGACATTCTGTACTGTTTGGCATTCACACTGGAAGCTCCAATATGAACAAATGGTGAACACACAGAGCAACCATTGGCTTCTCATATCTCCAAAACATGTTCCGAGAGCGATAAAAATCAAACATCCAGTCAAAATACATACATACATACATACATACATACATACATACATACATACATACATACATGTTGGTTGCTTACTCATTACTGAGTCAAGAGGGTAGCTGCTGGAAGACCCTATGTCTGGCAACAGGACTCTGCACCATGTCACACAAGCAGGAGAACCCAGTCATGGCTGTCAGACAATTTCTACAACCACATCACCCCTATCATCTGGCCACCAAACTACCCAGACTGCAACCCCCTTGATTATTATGTGTAGGGTGCAGTTAAACGAGAGACCAATAAAACTCCTTGAAACGCCAAAGATGAAGCGAAAGCAAGGATTATGGCAGCATTCACCAACTTAAATAAGGAGACCGTTCAGAAGAGTTGCAGGAGATTCCATGGTTGAAGTCATTGCCGATTTTATTGAATAAATTTAGTCTTTAGTATTTCAAAACATTTTGATGTAATTTTGGTAAAATATATCTATTAAAATGAAATGTCAGTGTTGTTTTCATTTTTGCGTAATTTAGACAACAATTTATTCATTGCACCCTGTACACACACGCGTACACGCGCGCATTGTGTGTGTGAGAGAGAGAGAGAGAGAGAGAGAGAGAGAGAGAGAGAGAGAGTAGAGAAGGCGGATTGTTGACATGGTTTAGGAATGTTATATAAACACTGAAAACTCTCCTAATTTCTGTGACAGATGCTAATATTTTTTTTTTAATGTTTACCGAAGAGAAGTTATGTTTCTTCTATCAGCGACATCAATATAATTCTGTCGTAACATTTGTTTAAACGTTTTCTTTAGTTGAAGCCGATATTATTGTTGTTGTTAACCTCAAACCGAGTAAGGCCTTGTGAGTGAATTCAGCAGACGGAAACTGAAAGAAGCATACACACAGCGCACGCGCGCACACAAGCACACGCACACAAACACACAACACAGATACACAGACACACACATGCACACGCACATGCACACGCACGCACACACAACGCACACTCACACAGCGCACACACACACAACGCACGCGCGCGCGCATATATAAGGGTCCGGTCGCTCTCGAGCGCTACTGGCAACATGTAACGTAGTGCAACCTGTTGCAAGGTCGGGTCCTCGGTGATTAAGCCGGTTACCCCATCAAGCTTGCTTGGTGAGGAGGGGACACACTGCGGGATGAAAAAGAAAACCCGTCAAAAGGTGGAGGAATTCAGGTGAGTGAGCCGCCATCCAATAATGTGTAGCTGAGTATGTATATATGACGTACAAAGACTCCATGTTGGTGACCAATGACGCAGTAAGTCCACTTGGAATGAAGGACTCCTGGTTTTTCTCAAAGCATCTCTCAAGGAGAAGGCTAACCTGTATATGAAATCCCCGCTCTACTGAGCCGGATACCTTGAACTTTGCTTGTTCCTGGGTTCTTTGGTATTGTTAGTGAGAACTATTGTGGTGTTGTGCTGCTTGCACTCTACTTAAAACACTTGCACGGCCATTGCTGACACACTTACCTCTCAACGATGGTCATGTTCGTCTAACGAGTAAGCAACCAGCATGTATGTATGCATGCATGTATGTATGTATGTATGTATGTATGTATGTTTGTATGCATGCATGTATGTATGTGTGTGTGTATGTATGTATGTATGTTCTCTTGTGTTTTTAATTATTTGAATTCTTGCCGTGAGGATGGAGGTGGTCTCTAATAAAGACACAAAGCTCCATTGTTGGAATGTAGACAACAAAAGCCATATGACATTCTAAACTCGAAGAAAGTCTTGCACATTTTTACTGTTCCACTTAGAGATTGTATTTGTAATGAACAAGTTATTTGGTTGATTTCTTTTCTCTGGAAACCCTAGCTTATCCAGACTGGCATTTAATCACAAAACCAATTGCACCAATTTTTAGGGGTATAAAAGTGAATTTATAATCTGCATACAGAAGCTGCAGTTTTTGTAGCAGTTCTCCATAGTTAGCCTGTCTATATGTGTGTGTGTGTGTGTGTGTGTGTGTGTGTGTGTGTGTGTGTGTGTGTGTGTTTCTGTTTATGATTTCTCCACCACCGCTTGACAACAGGTTTTTGTTTATGTTCCTGTAACTTAACAGTTCAGCAAAAAGAGACCGATAATGTATGTAGTAGGTTCTAAAAAATAGGTACTGGGGTTGGGTTGTTCGACCAAACCCTTGAAAGTAGTGCTCCAGCATGGCTGCAGTCCAGTGACTGAAGCAAGTAAAAGATAAAAGATAATGTCCAGGCTATGACTTTAAACTGCCTCCAGTAGTGAGGCCCTGATCCAGGAGTTCCAGGATTTTGTGGAGTGTGGAAATACCTCTTAGCCTCTGTTCTTCGTAGCACCTTTCAGGGTCCAAGCTATTGGTTAAACAGCATATTAGGGCTCGCCAGCCTATGTATTTGAAGACTGGGTCCGGTGAACGCTGTGGTAGAAACTCTCGTAGTTCAACGGGAAGGAAGACTGCAGCAAGGCATTGTGGAGTTCAGAGATGAGATGAGGTAAGATATCTTGGTCATCCACTCCGTCCATCTCCATCCCAGTCGTCTTAACCTGGTCTTGACCCCTGGATCGAAGATGGTCATAGAATGTGAGAGCAAAGATGACTGTGCACAACTCTTCTTCATTTTAAATAAAGTCACCGTGTTTCACCCTTAAGGGTGGCTAAGTGGCTTTTGTCTCTCTGAATATGACGACAGGCTACATAGAAAGAAACCAGGCGAAAATAGCAATAATATAAATAAAAAGGCAGGTTTCACTAAACTCTCGCTACCAAAAATCTAATGCATAAATGGGAGGAATGTGCTTTTATTCTTCATGCGCATTTTACAGAGACATTGTTCCAAAAGCTATGGAACTATGGTGATATATTCTGATAAAATTCACAGAGAGAGCAATTAGGGCCCAGTCTAAACGTAACTTAGATCAACAGAACAGCTCAATTAGAAAGTTACATTCAACAGAAGTCAACAAGGTTTGGTCGATTGCATCCACTCAAGCCCAACAAAAGTCAACAGTGGACTGTTTCGGGACCACTTCTCTTCGTAGTTTATATAAACAACATCTCAAGTGTCACCAAGCACAACAAAATGACTCTAAGTTTTAAAAAGTTATCAATAGGAAGACCGAATTAAACTTCAGTCTCATCTGCAGTAAATTAGTGGACGTAGAAAAACCACATATTGTTAAATGAGGGAAAATATGAACTGATGCACTTCAGAAAAGAGAATGCTCCCAAACAATCATATTCTCTTCTTTTAGGAGAACTATTCATGAAATCCAATGACATCGGGGCCATAGGAGTAACTGTTGACGACAATGTCGGCTGGAGCGTTCACGTCAACAATAAAGTCGATATGGCTTTCAGAATAATCTCTTGAATCCTCAGACCTTTCCGATTCAGAGAGTTGAATGCCATCATTCCCCTTTTCTCCTCCTCCCCTTGTAGTCTCTTCATACCAAACAGAACATTACGAGAACTGAGTCATCCCAAACACCATTCACTAAAAATATGACCCATCTTCATTATTGGAACTACTTTAAAATATTGAATCTTTATTCCCTCCAGCACCACCGTGAACGCTACATCATTTGCGCAATAAGGAGAATATTTCACAAACGACCTTAACATCAAACTTGGAATTCATCCAAGGCTGGAGCCACATTATATACGTTCCCTACCATACAACCATACCATACCATACCATACAACGCATAAATACCCTGTTACACGTTTTCTCTTCCTCAACTCTTGAACCGGGCTCCTACTGACGGATGCAGACTAAACTAACATAAAAAGACATTAATAACAAATCATTATTCAACATTATTTAACTTGTTTTTAATCGTCCTGCTGTATAAAGTTCTTGCAGTCAACTGTGGTCAGCTGAAGAATAGAAACGCAGATAGACCCATTCGTCAAAATGTAAAGTGGCCTTGTAGAGCGAACGGTAAAGGGCCACCAAATACTCTCTTTGTAAACGACAAGACAGCAGATAGAAATAGCGAAAGCCATACCCAATGTGAAGTGTGTGAAAACTATTTTGTCAATAAGAGAATTTTAACAAAAGCACTAAGAACTATGAAGAAGAGTAGGATGCTTCGTTGTGATATACGTGGGAAGAAAAGAAGAAAAACTCTGTCTCTAAAAATAAGTTTATAATGCACAAAACAATTTCATACACATTTTCCATTTGCGGTTGCTTTAAAATACTTACAATGAATGTGTGTGTGTGTGTGTGTGTGTGTGTGTGTGTGTGTGTGTGTGTGTGTGTGTGTGTGTGTGTGTGTGTGTGTGTGTGTGTGTTCATGTTGGATTTTATGTGAAGTTATTTGTAAAAGAATAACAATTTTATATTAAACTGTAGAATTACTCAATACTTTTTTAGCAGACTACATATTTATGGCGTAAGGAAAATTTGACAGTAACTTCGAAGTTTTGGCTTGCTATATAAATACGCACACACAATGCATGCAAACATACATGCATACACACACGCACATACACACACATATCCCTGAAGTTTTGACACATTAGTAACAGACGGAGTTATAATACCTGTCCTAAATTATTCTAATTTCAGTATATTATTATTATACATTGTGATGGCGAAAGTCGTACAGAGTGGGTATATTACTCAAATAAATATTTGGATATGGTTATCAAGAATAACCTTTCGTAGAATGAATATGTTTACACAGAACGCACTGCGTACTGCTCCAAACGCAGCTACGACATTAAACTAACACGATAACCAATACAGACGGTCAACGCTGTCAACTATTGACACTTCATACAGTTTCTTTATTTTGTTGAAATGCGTTAGTCCACTTTCAGTCACGTAGAGGTGGTCAGGATCCTTCCACAACATACATCTAATAAGAGGACCTGCCCACTTTTATTATTCTAGATTAAAGGAGAGAGACGGCTATAACTTCGAACGCATCCTACTAAACACTGCTGGACATGGTTGATTAGTCTACAGAATACAGTCGGGATATGAAGACAATTTGGAAGTTCACTATACAAAACGATACAGAAACTTATGAAATGCTCCAGACTGGTCGTGGATTCATTTGTATGAGCCGAGAATCCGTTTTTCGCTGGCAAAGTAAGTCCACCGGGATGCTCATGATGAGTCACTTTTTCGGCCACAAAGGCATCATCAACATTCACTTGATTCCCTCTGGCCAGATGACCAACAAAGAATACTTTGCTGGGGTTTTGAGAGAGTTCAGGAAAAGATTTCATCTCAAAAGGCCAGAGCAGCTGCACCAGGACAATGCACCAGTCCACGATTCCATTCTGGTAACCAACGACTTGATGGAGGTGGGCATCAAAACTGTCCTTCACTCTCCCTACAGTCCAGACGCAGTGACTTTTGGTTGTTCCGTAAGCAGAAGGAGATGATGAAGAAGGCTGTTGACAAAGATCCTGGAGGTCCTGGTTGGTGACAAAGGTCCTTTACTTTGGAGGGCTTCCAAGAAGCCTTCATGAAGTGGCTGCAGTGCTACATGTGCATTCGAGTCAGAGGATCGTCCTACTTTGAAGAAGATTAGAGTTTCGGACTTCTTTGAAATTAATAAATGACTCTTGAAAAACTTTCAAAATTTTTTGAATGTACCTTGTGTGTATTTGCATATACATACATACACAACCCCCCCCCCCCCCCACACACACACACACACGTGTCCAGAAGTTGTTAACTTCATGCCAATCAGTCGGTCAGCCTATCTTCGGATGCAATTTAGAGTGTGTGTGTGTGTGTGTGTGTGTGTGTGTGTGTGTGTGTGTGTGTGTGTGTGTGTGTGTGTGTGTGTGTGCGCGTGTGTGTGCGTGTGTGTGTGTAGCTCAGACATAACAGTTTTACCCGAAGTACCTGCCTCAGCTTCTCCCACGATCTCAAAACGGTTCCGGAACTCGGTGCATGCAGTCCTCACTGTGACTGTAGGAAGATTTTCGAACATTTCTTTGATCTTGTCCACCAGTGCGGCGTTGGTGTCGCAACTACAGCGGTTTGGTATATTTCCCAATTGCGCCTCACAATCCATGAGGCTACAATCGAGGGAATAAGGAGGCCAGAAATTGGGGATGATGAAGCTGTAGAAATTCTCCGACAATCACTTCAGGCTCTTTCCGGAGGTATGGCAAGATACCAAATCCTGCTGCCACATATATGTTCTTCCAGCTGCAATCCTCTCCAGTTAAGCATTGACCACAGTTTCCAGTAGCTTCACATAACCGACTGAATTCAGCCTAAGGCTCTGTTCAAAGATGACGGGTATGAATTCCGGCATGCACAGTTAAGACGGCCGCACTGTCCCTTCCTGCTGGCCACAAGTTCGTAGTCTCCGTTGCAGCTGTCCATGTCACGTCTTACAGATTTTACAGTATTCATAGAGCATTGATGTCGGCATTTTGACACCCGGCATGAATCAACATAATACAGGTAACTATTTCCCAATATTCAAATGGCTTCCAGTCATCCATGTCAGCTAACTTTTTCTCAACTACGACTTTGATCGTTATGCTCTCCAACACCATTGACTTGTACCAATGCATCAAACTGTTCCTGAAAAACGAGGAATAGAAGTCGTCAAATTTAGCCTGAACGCTCTGCATATACATACATACACTCACACATACATACGTATGCACACATGCATACACACACACGCACGCGCGCGCACACACCTACACACATACACACACAAATATATATGACGGGCCTCTTTCAGTTTCCGTCTACCAGATCCATCTATGATAGAAGATACTCGCCCAAGGTGCCACGCACTAGGACTGAACCGGGAACCATGTGGTTGGGAAGCAAACTTCTAACTACATAACCACTCAATACAAAAAGGACATGATCATTAAAATTCGTACAAACCCCTTTCTGATGTCTGTATAATAAAAAAAAAAAGTTCAATTTTAAGAAGACACACTTTTCACTATTCAATCACACTGCCACCTCCACCACCACCATCAGTTCTCTCTCTCTCTCTCTCTCTCTCTCTCTCTCTCTCTCTCTCTCTCTCTCCCCTCTCTCTCTCTCTCTCTCCCTCTCTCTCTCTCTCTCTCTCCCCCTCTCTCTCTCTCTCCCTCTCTCTCTCTCTCTCTCTCTCTCTCCCCCCCCTCTCTCTCACTCTCTCTCTCTCCCTCTCTCTCTCTCTCTCTCTCTCTCTCTCTCTCTCTCTCTCTCTCTGTGCCTTTCTTTAACATCACCATCAGAGCATCTGTTAAAATTATATTTTTAACTCTCCTCCTCTATATCATCACTATCTTCAAACTAACTTTTTTAACCACGAAATAAATATTACGTTCCCCCTACCTCACGTCATGGATGCTTCTCTCTCTCTCCCTTTTTCTCCCTCCCACTTTTTCTTTCTCCCTCTTTCTGTCTCACTCTTCGCTTTATCCTCTTTTTCTTTCTCCTCTTTTTTCTTTCAACTAATTACTTACAGTCCCTCTACCTCACATCATAGACGCTTCTCTCTCCCTCATTTTCTCTAATCACGTGAAAGCGTTACTGACGAGCTAAGTAACGGAATGACAAGCAGAATTATTATAAGATTAGCGGGACCCTTGAATATTTCACGCAATTAATTGTAAACCTATTCGGTTATTCCTGAAAACTTTATCCAAAAAGCCAGAAGGCGTAGCCTGTGTTGTGCCTGTATCAAAAGATAGTTGCTCATCTGTCACTCATTGAAATGTGAAAATTTGGAATACGATGATCACTTAATGCACTTTATATATACACTTTATATACTTTATGCACAATTTTATAGATTTAATACACAGCACTCATAAAATAAATATGCACTCTTATTTTTCCATTTTCCCCATAAACAGAAAAAAATTACATTTTAAAATTTATATAGCCACAATTTCATATCTAGAAAACAAAAATTTTATACTAAAAAACTTATTTTATATGTAAAATGTAGGGGTCACGATTTCACGGGGGTAAAAATGTAATCCAGCATGGCATACTCTGAACGCCACATCGTTGGTAACTTATGATCTAGGCAATGGGTCGGAGTCAATACACATTTCAATTTGTGTACATCTTGCAATCCGATACTTCTTTGCAAACTGTGTTCTTCGTGTAAGTTCTTCCTCTTCTTTTCGGTGTCTGTTTGTCAGTGTTGATGACTTTAACTCTCGCATCAGATAATTTGCGAGCCCTTGAGAATGCAACATATAGCTGACCATGGCCGAATACAGGTTCAGGCAAGAACAACACCACTTTATCAAATTTCTGCCCTTGTGATTTATTGATAGTCATTGCATGACAGGCGAACAAGAAACTGGTTTCTTTTTAAAGTGAATGGCAAGTTTGGGGATATGCATACGTTAAGTGATAGGTGATATAAAAAACTGGTGCAATTGAAAAAAAATTTTTCCACTTTTCACTATGCACTCACCATCACCACCTCCACCACCACGATCATCTCTCTCTCTCTCTCTCTCTCTCTCTCTCTCTCTCTCTCTCTCTTCCTTTCTTTAATCTTACCATCAGAACATCACCCCTCTGCTAAAATTATATTCCTTACTCTCCTCTGTATCACTACCTTCAACTAACATTTTTAACCTCATCATAAATATTACGTTCCCCCTACCACATGTCATGGACGGTTTCCTCTCCGTCTTTTTCTTTCTCTTTCTTTCTGCCCCACTCTTCTTCTTATCCTCTTTTTCTCTCTCCTTTTTCTTTTTCTTGTTCTCTTTTCTCTTCAACTAATCAAGTGAAAGCGTTACAATTACATTCTCTCCACCTCACGTCATGGACGCTTCTCTCTCCCCTTTCTCTCTCTCTCTCCCTCTCAGTTTTTTCTCTCTCCCTCTCAGTCTTTTTCTCTCTCCCTCTCAGTCTTTTTCTCTCTCCCTCTCAGTCTTTTTTTCTCTCCCTCTTTTTCTCTCTCTCAGTCTTTTTCTCTCTCCCGCTTTTTCTCTAATCACGTGAAAGCGTTACCGACGGGCTAAGTAACGGAATGACAAGCAGAATTATTATAAGATAGCATACACACGAAAGTTTCAAAATGCATTTTCATCGTAAGAACTTTAAATATTTTGTAGTCATCGCCTTTGCACAAAACATTGCTTTCAAATTCGAATCTTGCAATTGCAGCTCCTGGTATTCAAACAACACACAGACGATAAGTGTGTTATATTCATAATGTTTTTGGTCTTTTTTTTAATGATAGAGTTGTGGCATTGATAATACATTCTTCATATATTTTTTGATATGTTGCTTAACAATTTAATGGCATTCATTAAATTCATTCTTCAATACTTTCATGGCCCACACACTTTTCCCCATATATACGTATACTTCTGCATGCATTTATTATCATTTTTTTTAAAAATACTTTTCCAGTCATTCTTGTTACTCCCGTCCATCCGCACCCAATTACGATATCGCTTTTCATTAAATATTTCTCAAGCCGAATGCTTTAGATTTGATGATGTTTTCATTATGTGTCAAACCTTGTAAATTTTAAATATCTCCAGCGCGCGCAGACACACACACAACCCTTCACCTCCCCCCACACACACACACACCATGTTCATCTGCTAGAGCGAAGAAGACTGTCTAGTCGTCAAAAGGCTAACTAGTGCCGTGGTTGTTTAAAAGGAAGACGACCTGTTTCATTCTCTCTAATTTTTTTTTAATCCTCTCCAATCCAGTAACAGGACCTGATCAAGACTTTTTTCATTCCCTCGTATCTTTTAATCCTCTTCAATCCAGTAAAAGGACCAGATCAAGACTTGCTTCATTCCCTCGTATATTTTAATCTTCTCCAATCCAGTAACAGGACCAGATCAAGACGACTGGGAATAGAGACAGATGCAGTGGATGACCAAGATGTCTTGCCTGCTTCCTTTTGCCTTCTGCTCTCCACAATACGTTGCTATCGCCGTCTTCCCCTCCACTGAACCACGAGGACTTTTTCCTCAGAGTCCATTGGAACCAGTCTTCATATACATAGCTAGGAAGGTCCTAATATGCTAATTAATACGTAAATGGGACCCACACAGGCGCTATAACTCCTACTCAGAGTAGACTTGGGAACAATAGCGGCTAAGGGGTAGTTCCTCACTCTTCAAAACTTTTGGACTCCCGAACCACGGCCCTACTAACGGATGCAGCTTAAATTATACCGAGAATAGAACAGGTTGTACACACACACACACACACACACACACACACTCACACACACACATATATACATACATGCATGCATACATAAATACATACGTACATACACACACTCTCACACACATATTCACACACGTATAAATTTCCACCTAGCAATTAATACAACATCTCTGTTGAATACACTATTTTCTTTCCCGGGTGTTCACGTGCACCCACTCGTACGTGCATATACGTGTCTAAATTTATACATATACATATATATATATATATACGTATGTATACACCCACACAAACACAGACTCACATGTGTGTGTATATGTGTGTGTATGGTGTGTGTGTGTGTGCGTGTGTGTGTATATGTGTGTGTGTGGTGTGTGTGTATGTGTGTGTATATGGTGTGTGTGCGCGCGTGCACGCACGTGGTGTGTGTGTGTGTGTGTGTAGTGTGTTTGTGTGCGTTTGGCAAGATGAATAGAATGGCTTTTCTGATAATTTTTCCAGTTTAATAATTAGATATTTATAAGTTTACAAAAGGTGACTCTGATAGGAATTACTCGCTGAAAAGTGGGCTTCAAACTGATATTTTAGAGTTTATTATTCACTGTTTAAATAGGGTAATGTTTAATTACACACACACACACACACACACACACACACACACACACACACACACACACACACATACACACACACACACACACATACACACACACACACACATATCCATATACCCATACATAAATACGCATATAGAAAGACGTAAACACACACACATATATATACACACATACACACGTACACACAAAAAACCATAGGACCTTACACATACATACATGCAGGGAAACACAAACACGTATATACATGTATTCATTCAAATATATTCATACATGCACACACACAAAAATGCCGTGGGGAAGGAGAACTACGTAAATCAAGAGTGAAGAAATGGAATTTTTTGGAGTGGTCATTTTAGTATGAAATAATTCCATAACATTGTGTTAATGATGGAGGTATCTGCCAGGAAGTCTATTCACTAATGAGGTCACAAACATACACATTTAGTTGTCATACATACTGTTCATAAATATATATGCACAAATACACACATACACAAATACACGCAAATACACACATACTCACCTATATATATATATATATATATATATATATATATTATAATAATAATAATAATAATAATAATAATAATAATAATAATAATAATAATAATAATAATAATAGGGATAAAAATCCAAATTTACAGGTAAAAACTCAATTAAATTCAATTTATTAAAAATTAAAATTAAATTAAGTTTCACAGTATAAAATATATAAATATATAGTTTTAGAGAAAAGAACCAAAGTTCATGAACTAATCCATGAAAATCCACAGTCACAAATAGAAAAATTAATAAGTATAATACAATACAAAGTATTATCAAACACGTGTAGTCGTTTTATTATCTTTATCTTATGATATTTACTTTGTATTATATTATACTTATTTATCGTGCGTTTACTTATTAATTTTTCTATATGTATCTGTGAATTTTCATCGATGAGTTCATGAACTTTGGTTCTTTTCTCTAAAACTATATATATATATATATATATATATACGTGTATGTATGTGTGTGTATACACGCCCACACATAAACGCACACTAACACACACAGACATATATACAGACAGACAGATAGAGAGATAGATAGATATGCACGTTTTTATACAGAACATACACACATATATGCACACACACACGCACACACGCACACACACAGACACACACGCACACACACATACACACACTCACACTGAATTTTTGGTTAACAAAGCACCCAACCATATAGAAAGATTTTCAAAAACTTTTTGATTTAAAAGGATTAGAATTAATACTGGAAAACAATAACTTCTTTGACTTCTATTTACAAATAAAAGGAACAGTGATGTGGGCAAAAGTAGTCCCCACTTGTGCAACACTCGTAATGGATCTCTGAGGGAACACACTCTATTCTCAACTACCACAAACATAAAGAACAATTGAAAATGACACTTGGATGACCATTTTATATTTTGGAACAAAATCAAGAACACCGAGAAATCTTTCACTCATTTCTAAATAATCTACATACCTTGATAAAATTCACTATGTAATGTCACACAAAGGATTTACCATTTTGAACATACTTCTAATTAAAGTGATAACATCATTTCAGCAGACCTTTTCATATAAGCCCACAGACACACGCTAATACTTGAACTTTCACTCCTCCTATCCCTCACATACTAAAAGAAACATATCTTTTAATATGGCAAAACGAATTTGCACTTTTCGAATAGATGCTAGAATTAAGGTATAAAAAATTTTAAGATTTGAAAATATTTCTAGAAAAATAAAAATATCCTACTAGATTAGTTGACTCCACCGTTACAAAAGCAAAAAATATCCAAACTATACAAACTCAGAGGAAAATAACACAGAAATAGAAATGAACTTATAAAGCATTCTCTTTGTCATCAACCATAACCCAAGAAATCACGACATCATCAATATTGGTGAAAAATATTTCCCAATACTTGAACAATCATCAAAAATGTAGAAACTAATGTGGTAGGATCGGAAATAATATACAGCAGATACCAAGCAGCCTACCTGGAAAAGGCTCTTAACTCTTAACTCAAGCAAGATTTACAAGAGAAGCAGCAAAGAGCGTTCAAAAATGTGGTGACCTCGTTGTGGAACATGCAATAACATGGAAGAAAGAGAACAAATGATATATATATATATATATACATATATATCCATGCATGTATGTATGTATGTATGTGTGTATATATGTATATATGTATGTATGTATGTATGTATGTATGTATGCATGTTTATGTATATGTGTGTGTGTGTATGTATGTGTAAAGTGAGACAACGAAGCCAAAGCAGCGTGTGATTTCTAGGATATTTATAAAGAAAAAGTTAGTCTTTACAAGATTCCTTTGAATGAACAGCACATGGAATTAATATCTGAATACTATCCATTTGTAATAACAAAATTTGAACTCCTATCGGAATCTACATACCATGTATCCATTATCCTCTTTACCCATTCTACACAGCACATTCCTTGGATAATGGAACTATAATTGTAACATCCAACATATTTTTATTCTCATATTTCCCGTTATACTTCCTATATCTCTCCCTTTCCAAATTAACTTCTTATATTGAACTCTACTATTTCCTTCTATTTAACTTATCGTCTCTGATGATGGGATATATTTTATATCCCTGAAACAGCTGTAAAGCTACCTTTCTCTTTGTAAATATGCTAGAAATCTCACACTGCCATGGCTTTGTTGTCTCATTTTATTCAACATATACACACTCACACACGACCCACGTTACACTCCTCACTCGTACTGTTATCGAACCAGGAGTCTAACAGCAGTTCTTCCGTAGCACTGATGTAGCCTTACCTGCCTTTTGGATCTTTTGGATCCAAAACCTCTCATATATGTATGTATATAGATATGTGTGTGTGTGTGTGTGTGTGTGTGTGTGTGTGTGTGTGTGTGTGTGTGTGTGTGTATGCCTTATCGCAGATGTATGTGTATGTGTGTGTGTTTATGTTAAAGTATATGGGTGTGTCTGTATGGCGGTATGCATACATATATATGTGTGTGTATATATATGTGTGCGTGTGCGCGTGTGAGTACGTTTATATAATACGCATATTTATGTGAATGTGTGTACATATATATGTATACATGTCTGAATGTACTTTTATGCATATAAATGTATGCATATATGTGTGTGTGTGCGTGTACATATATGTGCATAAAAGTATGCTGTGAAGACACGTGGCCTGGTAGTTAGGGTATTCAAGTCACAATCGTAAGGTCGTGAGTTCGATACACATGGTTCCGGGTTCAGTCCCACTGCGTGACACCTTGGGCAAGTGTCTTCTGCTATAGCTTCGGGCCAACTAAAGGTTTGTGAGTGGATTTAGTAGGCGAAGACCGAAAGAAGCCCGTCGTACATATGTATATATATATATATATATATATATATATATATATATATATATACAAATAATAAATGAGTATATGCATATATACGTACAGGTATGTGCATACCTACGTCTACCTGTATATATAAGTGCATATCTGGGTACAGGACATTGCAAACAAAACGTAAACAAGAAAATAATAATAACCAGAGTACAGAAAACACACAAGCCACATAGAGAACATTTTCCTTCATCAGCTACCCCCATTTTAACACCGGCGTTTTGAAGAGTATAAATTTTTAATAACTTATCTTTCATATCCAGTATATTAAAACAATATTCCCTTAGTAATTTCACTTTAACCTAAAATTTTAATATGTATGTATATATATATATGTACATGTGTGTGTGTGTGTGCATATATATATATATATATATATATATATTAACTCATTCACATTTTGTTTTTGTTTCATTTACATACGTTTTTATATTTTTGCCTAATTTGTTGTTTATGTTATCGGTTATCCGACCATAACAAAGTCATGGCCCTTCAAAACAATAGATGACCGATTAGATAACGGGACTGACATTAACCTCCTCCCCACTTCCCACAGGATTTCAGCTACTCAATAAATAAAAAAGTAATGGAAAATAATAAAGTATCTTGATTAATACCTGGAAATTTACTACTTTTAGTAAAAACTAATATCACAGGTACTAATATAAACTCTAACCCACTCGTTGTGGACCTTTGTCTAAAGCCCTCAATAGAACATATATCGCACGTTTATATGTGTGCATATATATATGTTTGTGTATAATTATTATAAGTATATAAAAAGAAAAATACGAACTGCTGCAATAATCCTCCCTTCTCAACACATATATGTATGTACCTATGGGTATGTTTGTACGTAAGTATATGTGTGTGTATGTGTGTGCGCGTGTGCGTGTGCATGTGCGTGTGTGTGTGTGTGTGTGTGTGTGTGTGTGTGTGTGTGTGTGTGTATTCCTCATTTATATACCATTTCATTCCTACATAACTACAATAATCTTAGGATATATTGTTTTTATATTCCACTATTATTTCTCTTTTGATAACTCTCTCCTTCCTCTGTTTATACTTTATCTAATAAGAATAATATAATACACCTAATAATAATAATTGATTCCTTTGTATGCATATACATATACATATGAATATAAAAATATAGAAATATATATATATATATGTTTATGTATATTTATGTATATGTATGTATATGTATAAGTGTGTATATGTATATGTATTTGTATTTATAACTTTACCTTATGAACTTTCTAAACTCTCTAACAAAGCCCAGAGACACACCCAAAGTACCTAAATCTTATCTACCAAATACTTCAGTTCACTGAAGGGATGGAAGGAGAGTGGGGTACTTTGGCCTCTTGGCTGAAACAGCTGTAAGATACTATCCTACTCTCTATGCTCTACGTTATATATTTTAATAATTGCTGGTATTTTTATATATTGTATATGTAAAGCATAATATGTTATACATGTATGTATATTGCATAATAGGTTTTTAAAAAAATAAATAGACATAATATAATGTCTAAAAGTTGATGAATATCACCTCTTGATCCCCTCCAATTACTTATTACTGTATATATATATATATATATATATATATATATATATATATATATATATATATATATATATATATATATATATATATATATATATATATATATATATATATATATATATATATATATATATATATATATATATATATATATATATATATATATATATATATATATATATATATATATATATATATATATATATATATATATATATATATATAGGCGCAGGAGTGGCTGTGTAGTAAGTGGTTTGCTTATCAACCACATGGTTCCGGGTTCAGTCCCACTGCGTGGCACCTTGGGCAAGTGTCTTCTACTAAAGCCTCGGGTGGATTTGGTAGACGGAAACTGAAAGAAGCCCGTCGTATATATATATATATATATATATATATATATATATATATATATATAGAGAGAGAGAGAGAGAGAGAGAGAGAGAGAGAGAGAGAGATTACATTAAAAGTCAGCTTAAATCTTGCTTGCTTGCATGCAATGTTACCCAGTCAAACTGGCGCATAATGGGAAAAGACTATGAATTAAGTACCCTTGAAATGTAAATACGACCGAAATAAAACAAATTTCGCGTAAATCAGACAAGTAGAGACATTAGGGATTTTCGAGGTATAAATACCCACAACGGTGCATAATGGGTGCATAATCCTAAAAGGGAAGAAACTCTTAACTTTTGATTAGACACGGTGACTTGACAACAAAGATATACGATTTGTTTTTTACAATAAATGTATCTATTTTCGCTTTTGTTAAACACAATATTTTAATCATTTAGAAATATTTTTAAGTGAATATAATTTCAAAAATGTAAGTTGTTTGTGCAGTAGGTATTTATATTTTAGCTTTATTTATACAGACAATATTTTAATGTTTCTTAAAATTATTTTCACGTGAATACCAGAACAAAATTTTTTGGCATATTTAAAAAACATTTTAAAGTGAAAATGACTTTAAAAATACGGCAAATATCTCGTAACCTCGGTATGAAATAATTTTTTGCATAGGTAGTTTTTTTTTAGTGCATTCAACGTATCTTGCTTTCAAAGGTTTGGCTGCTATTTCTAGCACACCCTGCTACCACGTAACAGCTATTTGCGATAAAGGACCCGAAATACCTCTTACGTGGTGCAAGGCGTGCAAGAAATAGCAGCTATATGTATGTATGTATGTATGTATAGATAGATAGATAGATAGATAGATAGATAGATAGATAGATAAATAGCTATACATATACGCGCGCGCACGCACACACACACACACACACACACATATATATATATATATATATATATATATATATATATATATATACATATATGTTTGTGTGTCTGTGTTTGTCCCATCCCCACCATCGCTTGACAACTGTTGCTGGTGGGTTTACGTCCCCGTAACTTAGCGGTTCGGCAAAAAGAGTCCGATGGAATAAGTACTAGGCTTACAAAGAATAAGTCCTGGGGCCGATTTTTTCGAATTAAAGGCGGTGCTCTAGCATGGCCACAGTCAAACGACTGAAACAAGTAAAAGAATGAAAGAAAAGAATATTTATACAGGGTGCGAGGAGTATTTGAGGGCATTTCGTTTTTAGTTCATTACACCTTTAAATTACTTAATGCGTCGTTGTTGTTTTATTTTGTTTGTTTTTTCAGATAACCATTTCAAGATATGATGCTAACTCAAGAAATGAAAAAAACATGCAGTCATAGTTGTTATACAGGCAAACCACAGTGATTTAGAAATTAGTAACTTTCTAAATGTTGCAAGATCATTTGTACACAAAGCTCGGTTGGAATTGGAGACATGTGATGGTAATGTTTCATCTGTATCAAAGAGAAAAAAAAACATTCACAATGCTCAGACACTAAAAGGGCACCGGAATTTACATCACATGTTCAAAACATTATCAATGAGGTCCGTTGTGAAAGAACTTGAGATATCAGAGTGGACTCCCAGAACTGTTGTATATCGTGATATTCGATACAAGTCATATGTAACGAGTAAAGGCCAGTTCGTGTCTGCAAAGATACAGGCAAACCATCTCATCAGTTCAAAGCGGTTATTTAACAAAGTGAAAAACCCTGATGAACAAGGCATGCTTTGGCTTTTCTCTGACGAAAAAACTTTGATCAGGATCAACAGTCTAACAGAAGAAATGACAGGGGGTTATGTGCAGATCCTTCTGAAGTACCCAGAATTTCCAGCAACTTTAGTGGTATTAGGAGTGATGCCTCCCCACTTTTTCCCACAAGGTCTTAGAATTAATACTGCTAGATACATTGAGGTACTGGAAATTGTTATCAAGCCCTTTGATAAACTATGCAATGGAAGGTCATACGTGTTTCAACAAGACTCAGCAACTTCTCACAAAGGCTTAGTCACCCAAGAACGGTTGTCAGACAATATTTACGATTATGTAACACCCTATATGTGGCCTCCAAACTAACCAGGTTTGAACCCCATAGACTACTACGTGTGGAGCGCTGTTAAAATGAACACTAATCGTCATCCTC